>NC_091475.1:199157868-199307868 GCF_036971445.1 Narcine bancroftii
ATTACCAGTTTACAGCACGGAAACAGGCCATATCGGCCCTTCAAGTCCGTGCCAGTTCACATGAACCACTCCACGAGTTTCCCCATCCCACACTCCGCCCATATAAACAGGCTAAATTCAATAAAAGTTAATTTAATATTTCTCGAATTTCCTACATGATACAGCAGATCTGAAATTACCTTTGTGTTCAGCTTGAAGAAGTCTATTATAATCCCCAATTATTTTTCAAGAAGCAAACCTCTTGAAGAAAATTGTTGCCACTGTAATCTTCCATCTATCCCAAATGAAATGATAAATGTTAACTTTTTTTTCTCTCTACAGATGCACATTTGACAATTACTTTAGTATAGCTTGACTTGCCTGGATATCACACAACACACTGTTTCCACTGTATCTCAGTACATGTAACATTTCACTTCAATAACTGACCTGGATTTATTTGGGTAAATTACCTCCTTTTGTACTGAAGATTTTTGTGATTCCACATCCCATTTTTTCTTTTAATTGTCTCTGAACGGCACTGGAATATCCCAAGGGGGCATATAATTTATATAAATGCACATTATTTATCATTTCTATTTTTTCAGAATGCCACTGAATAAGAATGAAGGAAAAAATACTGCAATGTCACAGTGGCGACGTTTCTGGAGTTTTAATACAGAAGCTCAGACTAAAATTTTGGACACTTCAGTTCAAATCCTATCAGAAGAATTTGCTTGATTTGAATGTCATTCAGCACAGCCTCACGGGCCAAGAGCCAATTCCTGTGCTATGGTTCTCTATATTATCCTGGCACCAGGCCACTTGTCTGTCTGTCTCCCAGATTGTGCAATATAAGTGAAGAGTATGGAAGAAAAAGTTCAGAGATCATTTTAATATTAAGAGATATTTTGAAGAATCTTGTTACAGTTAGGTTTATTTTGAGGAAGTAAATTCCAGTGGATATCAGTAATGTGTGGTTAAAAAAAATGGAAAATTCTGGGTCAGGCAGCATCTCATGTGATGGAAAAATTTAGTAAATTCTTTTCTGATTAGCCCTTGGTGGAAGGGATGTAATCGTTTCCATGACTACAGAACCTAGTTTCATGCTTGGAAAAAGCATGTTAATTTTCAGAGAGGTATGAAGTCAAGCCAAGTCACCTTTATTTATCGTTCATACCATGCTCGCATGGTAAAGGCAAGATAGCATTGTCCAACATCACGGAGATATTTACATAAATATCAGTTAGAATGGAAGTTAAACACATTAAAATATTAAGACTTATACAGTAACAATGTTCTGGGAGTTCAGCGTCTGACGGCTTGGGGGGAAAAAGCTGTTACTCAATCTGGACGTAAAGCCCAAGTGCTGTAGTACCTCCTACCAGATGGCAGAAGGGAGAACAGATTACTTGAGGGGTGTGTGGAGTCCTTCACAATGTTTATTGCCTTTTGCCTGCATTGAGTGTTGTAGACGTCTTTCATGGTAGGAAGAGAGCCCCCAGTGATCTTTTCCAATGATTTCACTATCCTCTGCAAGGTCTTGCAGTCTGAGATGGTACAGCTTCTAAACTAGGAGGTAATACATTTGCACAGAATGCTCTTGATACATCCTCTGTACAATGTAGTGAGGATGGAGGGTGGGAGATAAACTTACCTCAGCCTTTGCAGGTAATAGAGGCGCTGCTGGGCCTTCTTGGCTATGGAGCTCGTGTTAAGGGACCATGTGAGGTTCTCCACCAAGTGCACTCCAAGGAACTTGATACTCTTAGTGACCTCAACAGTCAATGGTCAACAGAGCGTAGTCTCCTCGGGCCCTCTTGAAGTCGACAACCATCTCTTTTGTTTTTTAAAGTTCAGATACAGGTCATTGGCTGTTCATCAGTCTGTTCGTGACTGCCCCTCATCTCTGTATACTGACTCATCATTCTTACTGATCAGGCCCACCACGGTGGTGTTGTCAGTGAACTTGATGATGTAATTCGAGCTGTGTTTAGCTGCACAGTCGTCGCACAGGTCTTTAAAAATGTAATCATACGGAATGATAACAGGCCCTTTTGGTTAATGAGACTATGCCGCCCAATTATACCCAATTGACCTACATTCCCTGTACATTTTTTATTGAAGAGTGAGAGGAAACTGGAACCCCCGGGGAAAAACCCATGCAGACACAGGGAGAATGTACAAACTCCTTACAAATAACACAGGATTCGAACCCCGCTCCTGATTGCTGGCGGTGTAACAGCATTGTGCTAACTGTTATGTTAGCCATGATGCCCAATTCCTCCAAAATTCCTGAAATAATATGGAAAGTTGCTATTTTCAGTTGCTACACCCTGCAGTTCATCTGAGCAAGAATTTTAGGTCATGAAAGAAAACTAGGTAAAAGACCCTCAAGCTTCCTCATGACTAATCTTTTTACCTCAGAGTTTCTTTCCTGCATGTGTTCTATATCCTTTGATTTCTTAATATTCACAGGGGGATTAGCTCAACTGGTAGAGTGGTTGCTTAGCATGTGAGAGGTAGCAGGATTGATGCCCGCATCCTCCAAACTTTTATGTCACCAAAAACTCTTGAAAAACCTCTACAGGTATACTGTGGAGAGCATTCTGGTTTGGTTGCATCACGGTTTGGTATGGAAGTGCTAATGCTCAGGACAAGAAAAAAACTCCAGAGGGTTATTAACTCGGCCAGCGACATCTCAGGCAGCAGTCTTCACTCTACTGAGGACATCTACAAGAGGCGGCATGATTGATGTAGTGGTTAGTACCATGCCTTCACAGCGCCAGTGATTGGGTCCAAGGTTTGAAACCCCCACTGTCTGTAAGGAGGTTGTAATTTTCTCCCTGAGCCTGTGTGGGGTTTCCCTGGTGGCTCCAGCTTCCTCCCACTGTTAGAAACGTACCGGGATGTAGGCTAATTGGGTGTAAATCGGGCGGCATGGGCTGAAATGGCCTGTTACCTTGTTGTATGTCTAAATTTAAAATTTATGAAAGCAGCCTCTATCCTCAAGGACCCCCACCACCCACACCATGCCCTCTTCATTCTGCTACCATGGAGAAAAATGTATAGGAGCCCAAAGCGGCAGAAGGACAGCTTCTCCCATAGCTTCTTCGCCGCTGCCATCAGATTCTTGAATGACCAATGAACCAAAGATCTTGCCTTATTTTTGACATTTTGTTCACTATTATTTATTTAATTTTGTAAGGTGATAATTTTGTAAATATGAATGTCTGCACTGTAATGTTGCCATCGGTGACTAAACCAGCTCCGCCACCTGGCTTGGCTGGTGCGGATGGTGGGTAGACACATTGCAGGATGAAAAATAAGACCTGTCAAAGGGTGGATGAACCCTCTCATAGGGTCAACAGCCATCTAGCAAACACGTACTGTGAAGTGTGGAAAGGCATCTCTTGCATCAAAGCTTGGTCTGGCTATTCACTGCAACAGAACTTCCTCCAGCAGTCTTGGACCTCACCACGCCACTGGATCTGGGAGGGAATGCAAAGAGGGTGGGTCT
Source organism: Narcine bancroftii (assembly GCF_036971445.1). Taxonomy (NCBI): domain Eukaryota; kingdom Metazoa; phylum Chordata; class Chondrichthyes; order Torpediniformes; family Narcinidae; genus Narcine; species Narcine bancroftii. Next base: position 199,161,368 of record NC_091475.1, read on the forward strand.
GGGCCTGTGCAATCCCCTACTCACCTAAATCCATTCACGTACACGCTATTCCTTTCTGAGGAGTGGGGTATCCTCATACCGAACCCCACAAACTGACTGAAAGGAACCATCGTCATCCTATGGGTTGGAGAGCCAGAAGGACGGTGCCGTTAAACAATATATTTCGTGACTTGTTCATGACATTAATCTCTGATTATGATAAACATGGACCATCAACTGGAATCCCAATTTCAGTTTACAAAATGAAAAAAAAATTGCATTATTTTGCTCTTTTTGTAAAATCATCTAACACTGTAAGATCTGTTTTAAATTTTTGTTTTTTCAACTTCTGATGTTGGAATATTGGAAACGCTGGAAATAGTCAAGTTTGAAGGAAATTTTCCAATTTTTAACTCAAACAAGATACTTTCATTGGAACAGACCAAAACACTTTATATTTCATATATTTAATAAACTATTTAAATACATTTGTGGCAATGAGGTGAACATTCAGGATAACAAAACATAGTCACTAACTTGCAGGAGTGGCAATGACTATAAACAGTGTAGTTGGAAAAGTAGGAACCTTTAATGTTAAATAATGGCCAAATTGTTTTCTTGTATCTCTCTTAGACAATTTAAAGCACAATTTGCTGTTTTAAATGCAAGATGAAGCCTAAACCTATTCCCTTGGGCCACAATAGAGAATTTTTGCCAGCCTAATCAGTCTGTTGTGCATAGGCAGATGCCAAGGAAAACTTTTTTTTCTCTGGAGAAGGGAGACACCAACTGGAGACTAGATAAATATTTTACCATCTTCTACATGCCTCCAGAATCCTGTAAATTACATTTGAAATTTACACGGTCATCTGGACTTCACAAACTGACCTAGAATATTATGGAGATTATGATGTCATATAGCCTAGAAACAGGCTCTTTGGCCCATCATGTTCATGCTGTACCTCAATCTCATTTACCTGCACATTTGAGAACTTGGAAATTCAAGTGTTCATTAAAAAACATAAAATATTGTGAGAGTACTGCTTTCACCACTCACTCAGACAGTATGTTCCAGATTCTAATCATTCTTTTCCTGCTCATATTCCTTCTAAATCTCTTGCCCCTTCCACTAAAGTCAATGTCCTCTCATCTTTTATGGGGAAAGGTTTTTGACTATCCACCTATGCTCCTCATAATTATGTATACTTCGGACTCTTCTGCCAAGGAAAACTCGGGCTATTCAGTCTCTCCTCATACGTGACACATTCCAGAGCAGGCAACATTTTGGTGAATCTCTTCGGCACCATGTGGGATGACCAGAATTGTGCGCAGTTATCCATATGTGGCAAGACCACTGTTTTATAGCACTCTTCCTTTTATATATATATTTTTTTGTTTTGTGTGCCCAATGGAGATGTGGGGGGGGGGGGGGGGCTGGTAGTCATGGTGGGGAGTTGGCTGATGGAGGACCTCATGCTGACTTCCAGGCCAAACATTTTGGCAGTTTCCGTAAAACAGGACGTCAAGCGTTGAAGAGCTGGCTCTGAATGGGCAACTAAAGTGGCATCGTCTGCAAAGAGTAGTTCAGGATGAATTGCTCTTGTGTCTTGGTGTGAGCTTGCAGGCGCCTCAGATTATATAATCTAATATAGGCAAATATCCAGTGCACCTTCTTCACTCACTTATACTGTGCTATGTTGACATGATTAGAGATCCATGAACTTGAATGCTGAGTCATTCTGTTCCTCAGTACTCCCTAAGGTCTTATATATGTCTTTATTAGTAGCCCCTACAAGGGGCACTACATCACTCTTATCTGTATTCAACTCATTATTAGAATGGCAGAGCAGACTTGATGGGCCACTGGGGCCTACTTCTGCCCTTATTATCTTATCATTTTAAATTCCTTCTGCTATTATTCTGGTCTTTTTAACCAACTCATCAACATCTTTCTGTAACCAGACTTCTTCTTCTTCTTCTTCTTCTTTGGCTTGGCTTCGCGGACGAAGATTTATGGAGGGGTAATGTCCACGTCAGCTGCAGGCTCGTTGGTGACTGACAAGTCCGATGCGGGACAGGCAGGCACGGTTGCAAGGGAAAATTGGTTGGTTGGGGTTGGGTGTTGGGTTTTTCCTCCTTTGTCTTTTGTCAGTGAGGTAGGCTCTGCGGTCTTCTTCAAAGGAGGTTCAGCCCGCCGAACTGTGAGGCGCCAAGATGCACAGTTGGAGGCGATATCAGCCCAATGGCGGTGGTCAATGTGGCAGGCACCAAGAGATTTCTTTAGGCAGTCCTTGTACCTCTTCTTTGGTGCACCTCTGTCTCGGTGGCCAGTGGAGAGCTCGCCATATAACACGATCTTGGGAAAGCGATGGTCCTCCATTCCGGTCTATCATTCTGAATATCAACACTACAAAGATTTTTTTAATGTGACGTCTACCTCAAGTCAAGTCAAGTTTATTGTCATCTGAGTACAACCCAGCGGAACAGCGTTTTCCAGTCCTTGGTCAAGACACACAGACACACAACCAGATATAACACACACACACACAGGCAGACCATACACATGCAGTATTCATATTCACAAATAAATACATATTGTTTTCGAAAAATGGAAATCTTGGACGGTTAATGTGAGCAGTTCTTTTGGTCGCTCAACATTCTCACTGCCTGTGGGAAGAAGCTGTTTCTCTGCCTAGTGGTGCTGCTCTGATACTCCTGTATTTTTTTTTCCTCAATGACAGCAGCGGAAAGATGACGTGTGAAGGTTGGAAGGGGTTCTCAATGATTTTGCGTGCCCTCTTCAGGCAAGGATCCCTACAGTTCATGTCGACGAGGGGCAGGAAGACTCCAGTGATCATCTTTGCCCTTCTTATAGCCCTGTGGATTGACCTCAGATCCATTTTTCTGCAGCAACAATACCACACCGAGATGCAGTCAGACAGGATGCTCTCGATCGAGCTCTTATAGAAGGTTGACATGATGGCAGCCAGCAACCTTGTCTGCTTCAGTCTTCTCAGTCATCGTTGAGCCTTCCTGACAAATGAGACGTTGTGTTTCCACATTAGATCACGAGATAATGAACTCCAAGTAACTTGGTGCTCTCCACTTACTAGAGGTATCATTCAAGTTGTTTACGTATATGGCAGACAGTAAAGATCCCTGCACAATGATCTATCCAATGATACATCAGTAGAAGTGGGTATCATCCCATATGCAGGTCGATTCATAATGATCTATCCAATGATACATCAGTAGAAGTGGGTATCATCCCATATGCAGGTCGATTCATAATGATCTATCCAATGATACATCAGTAGAAGTGGGTATCATCCCATATGCAGGTCGATTCATAATGATCTATCCAATGATACATCAGTAGAAGTGGGTATCATCCCATATGCAGGTCGATTCATAATGATCTATCCAATGATACATCAGTAGAAGTGGGTATCATCCCATATGCAGATCGATTCATAATGATCTATCCAATGATACATCAGTAGAAGTGGGTATCATCCCATATGCAGGTCGATTCATAACACAAATATAATGCTGCACCTTGAGAGCTTTCATATTAGTTGACAGAGTGAACAGATGTATGAAGAATAGTTTTGCACTGACAATTACAGAGAAGAATGAATAAGACAAATTCAACAAATATTGCAACTGAAATTTTGCAGATCATTCCCATTAGGGCATGAGCATTTAGTGGATATCCATCTCCAAGAAAATACAAGAAAATGTGGAAAATATTCAGAAAAAACTGGCAACTTCAGTGACAAGAGGATTAGCATTTCATGTTCTAATGAAGGAACATTATTAGATGCTAAACCCTGGATATTGTTATAGACAATATGCAGATTAAATAGCAGTTCTATTTTATTTGTTTTGAAAGATTCATTGGACAGTTATTTCTTTATTAAGGGATCTTTTCCTGAAGAACACTGCTGATCAAGTTATTGGCTTTATAATTTTTTTAGACATACAGCATGGTAACAGGCCATTTCAACCCATGAGTGCATGCTGCCCAATTTACATCCCATTTACCAATACCCCCAGTATGTTTTGAATGGATGGAGGAAACCAGAGTCCCTGGAGAAAACCCATGCAGACATGGGAGAACATAAAACTCCCTACAGACAGCGCGGGACTTGAACCCCGGTCGAGACCTGATCGCTGGGGCTGTAATAGCATTGCACTAACCATTATGCCAACCCAACTGGAAAGACCACCTGTTTAGTACAGTGTGCATGCTTATTGAGTGTAACGTCTCCAGAGTGTGGAAGTTCGTTAGTAAGACATTAATTTATTTTAATTATGCATTTGTTAAATTGTTTTTACATTTAGATTCTGTCATGAGCCATGAAATATGAACCTCCAGATTCAAGGACATATTCTTTTCTGTGGTTAACAGACTCTTCAATGGACCTTTCATTGGTTAAAGATCATTCCATTGCACTACTTTAACTGTACTTTCCTCTATACCCTGTACTTTGACCTTTTTTCACTATATGCCTGGCTGTTGACTTCTGTAACACCACTCCCTGAACTTTGGTTTTATTATTACAATATAGTGCGATCAATGACCACTGGCAGACACGAAGCTTTATTAATCAGAAGACCCAGGCATACCTCTACATGCTGCTGGCTCACGTCCAAGTCAGGTATAGGGAGGAGACTAGGGCTCTCGGCCTTTATTAGGGGATCTTATGGGGAGAGGCTACAGGACAGAAGACTGGCCAGCATGCCCAGCCCAGAGAGGAAATGCCCGGACATGCCCGCAGTACCATGTTCCACTACATTTATCCCTCCTTTTTTTGAATGAAGTCCATCGGCACAGGTCTTGCAGTCCATACAGTTCATAGGTTCAGCTTCTCCAGTGGTTGTATACAACGCTGAGATTTCCGAAGTACTGCTGGCTGTATCGTTGGTTCCAGCGGGACGGTGGCTTGTTTGACCAGCTGGGTGTTGGAGGGTTGAACAGTGTCTGTGTGTACTGGGTCTGTAGGGGGTGGGGAATTTATTTGTAACAGTGGAGGGGGGAGCACTCAAGTGGGGGGGGGGGACACTTGGGGGGCCGTGTTGGAGGTGGGATCGCTACATCATTGGTTTATTTAAGTGAATAAAAGTTCTGTTTTCATTCTTGAGAACGTTACTGGCTCTCAATGACGACTAAGATTAAAAAATCGAAGACTCCATTACAGAAGAAATTACCTTTTAAAAGTGCTGAAGAATTGAGGCCTACCTGTCTAGTTGAAACCACGGAGTCGTCGGCTGGAACCTCCAAGGCACAGAGAACTTCTGCCAGGCTAAGTATCACACCGGCGCCGACCTTGTCTCCACAAGATGGCACTGGCATGTTGACGAGCTCGGCCGGTGCTGACTCGCGCGTTCGCAATATCAGATACATGGGCGACCCCGACTGAGAGAAAGGTCCTTGAGCCCGCGCTGCCATCAGGTGAACCACAGACTCGCAGAATGGCATTTGAAACTGCCTCTGCACGGTCCCTGGCCTTGCCGGGCATGCGCGGTGTCTCCAGGGTCCATGAACTATTCGACCGTGTGTAGGCTGTGGGGGGGGGGGGGTTCTGATCGTGAAGTAATGATTTTTGCTGATTCATTGCCAGATATAAGAGGACAAAGACATAGTCCACCATTATCTCCTAAAGAAAAATCTGGTTGCTCTGGAAATGGAAGAAATGGCAGAAATGGAAAAAACGGGAATGGAAAGAGTCCACCTCCTTCTGAAATGGGATCTTCAAGATTGGAATATTCTGGATGAAAAGAAGAATTTTCTTATTCTATTTATTCTTTTGTTATTATGATATTTTGATGTTATTCATTGTTTGGCTGGGGAGGGAAAGATTTGCACCAAGTTCTTTACTAGTCATCAGCCATTGGTGGGTGACCCACACCCAATTTTTGTTTAGGGGATTACTACCTCTTGGTAGTTTTTTTGGGGGGGATTTTCTTTTTTTTTAATTTTTTTTATTTTTAATTTTTTTAGTTTTTATTTGTGATTTTTTTTCTATTGGAGGGCCTATATACATTGATTTGAGTTTTTATATAAAAATATTATTGGTATTTAGCAATAATAGTAGATATGTCAAAGTTGAGGTTTGCTACTTTTAATGTTCAAGGATTAAATAATCCAATTAAACGTAAGTGAGTCTCGGCGTATATTAAGAAAATGAAAATTGATATTGCCTTTTTACAAGAAACACATTTGAATGTGAAGGAAAGCGTGAAATTAAAAAGGGACTGGATTGGGCATGTATATTCTTCTTCATTTAATTCTAGAGCTAAAGATGTAGCAATTTTGATACATAAAAATTTATCTTTTGAATTACAATCAATGGAGGAAAAGGCAGGATGTATTATTAAATTGAATTGTAAGATTTTTGGTGAATTTTGGACTTTACTTAATATTTATGCCCCAAATGCAGATGATGAAATATTTATTTCAGATGCATTTTTATGTTTGGGTCAGGCTAATGATAATATTTTAGTTGGTGGTGATTTTAATTGTGTTTTGGAACCTTTATTAGATAAATTTCCGAAGAAAGCTAAAAAATCCAAGATGGCAATTCAAGTCCAAGCGTTGATGAAAGATCTTAATTTAGTAGATATTTGGAGACATCTTAATCTGACAGAGAAAGATTTTTCCTTTTATTCATCTAGACATGAATCATTTTCAAGGATTGACTTCTTTTTAGTATCAGCACATTTACAAGGGAAAATACAACAAGCGGAATATAAAAGTAGGGTGATTTCAGATCATTCTCTGTTATATTTTACATATGAAAATTCAGAGAAAATTCAAATGGCTTATCGTTGCAGATTTAATATAATGTTGCTAAAAATATGGAATTTATTGATTTTTTGAAAAAAACAAATTAATTTTTTTGAAAGAAAATGCTAATTCTGTTCAAAGTAAGTTTGTATTATGGGATGCTATGAAAGCCTATTTGAGAGGACAAATAATTAGTTATACTTCTAAAATAAAAAAAGAATCCATTAGAGTCTTGAATTAGAGAAACAGATCGATGAGTTAGAAAAGGAATTTCAGAAAGATGCTACAGAAGATCAGAAAATAGGATTATCTAGGTTGAAATTGGAATATAATACTTTGCAATCTTATCAATTTGAATGTGTGATTAATAGGACTAAACAACGTTATTACGAATGGGGAGAGAAAGCACATAAGGTATTGGCGTGGCAATTAAAGAAAGAACAGATATCGAGGACTATTAATGCTGTTAGATGGAATTCTCTTATTACTTATAAACCTCGTGAGATTTATGATGAATTTTATAAAAAGTTATATACATCTGAAGGAAAACAGGAAACTGGATCGATTGATCTTTATTTATCACAGTTGAATTTACCTATATTAGAGAATGGAGATATACAGGAGTTAGAAAAACCATTTACTGATTCGGAAATTAAAATGGCTATGCTGGAAATGCTGAATGGTAAATCGCCTGGTGATGATGGATTGTCGGTTGAATTTTATAAAATTTTTTATGATGATTTATCTGCAGTGTTTGGGGATGTATTACGTCAAGTTGGAGAACATTATGAATTGCCTGAGTCTTGTTCTAGTGCTTTAATTACAATAATTCCTAAGAAAGATAGAGATCGTTTGAAAGTATCTTCATATAGACCAATTTCGTTGTTAAATGTAGATTATAAAATAATAGCTAAAATATTAATGAATAAATTGGCTAAATTTTTATCTAAGTTGATTCATATTGATCAAACAGGTTTTATAAAGAATAAATATGCTTCAGATAACATTTTGCGCATGATTAGTTTGATTAATAGATTTTGACAATCTTCAGATCATCCGATGGTAATATCTCTAGATGCACAAAAAGCATTTGATAGAGTTGAATGGAATTTTTTGTTTAAAGTTTTGGAGAAATTTAAGTTTGGTCCTTTTTTTATTGGTTGGATTAGGGCTCTATATAGTAAACCGGTAGCTAGAGTATTGACGAATGGTTTGATTTCAGAATCCTTTAAGTTAACTTGATCAACTCGTTAAGGTTGTCCTTTATCACCAGCTTTGTTTGTGTTAGTGATTGAACCTTTAGCACAGTTGATAAGACAAAATACACAGATACAAGGTATGAAAGTTTTAGATGAGGAGTATAAAATTAATTTATTTGCTGATTATGTATTGGTGTATTTAATAAACCCAGCTCAGTCACTTTTGCATTTGAAGGAATGTTTAATATAATATGGATGTCTTTCTGGATATAAAATTAATTGGGAAAAAAGTGAAATATTACTGGTAAGTGAAGGAGATTATTCAGTTTAAAAGAATATTATTAATTTGAAGTGGAATGATCGAATTAAATATCTGGGTATAATTTTGAATGTTAATTATCAATCTTTATATAAATTAAATTATGCTCCGTTAATGAAAAAAATTAAAACTGATTTGATTAAATGGAAAGATTACCTATTAATTTAATGGGAAGGATAAATACAATTAAGATGAATATCTTTCCACGTATACAATATTTGTTTCAATCTATTCTGTATTTACTTGATAAATTTTTTTTCAAGATTTGAATAAAATGGTTCAGGAGTTTTTATGGAGGGGTAAATTTTCGAGAGTAGCTTTGAATAAATTAACTTGGGAATATGAGTTAGGGGGACTACATTTACCACATTTTCAAAATTATTATGAGGCAGCCCAACTTAAATTTATTAGTTCATTGATGATTTTGGTATGGCCTCCTCGTTGGGCTAAAATTGAGATGGCAAGTATTTCTGAATTTGAAATTCATCAATTTTTGTTTAGGTAGAATATAAATTTGTTACAACAATATAATGTGCCTATACTAAAACAATTAATGAAGTTATGTATAAAGAAAAATAAGATGATAGGCTCTAGGGGTAAATTATTGGTTTTGACTCCGTTGTATAATAATCAACTTATTTCTTTTTCAATACATAATCAACGTTTATTGCATTGGAGATTTAAAGGTGTGAAAAATTTGGGAGATTGTTTTAAAGAGGTTAAGTTTTTATCTTTTAATCAGATGAGGGAAGGTTTTGGTATTGATAAGAATTCTTTATTTCTTTATTATCAAATTCGATCTTTGGTAAAATGTATGTTTGGTAGAGATATGATTTTACCTAAAATGACTAAATTTGAGACTTTTCTTATGAAAGTACCAGAGAAGGGATATATTTCATTTATGTATAAAATATTACAGGATGGTATGGATAAAAAGGGTTGGGATAGATCTAAAATTAAATGGGCAGCGGATATTGGTTTTACTTTTTCCGAAGAGGATTGGTTAGATATCTGTTATGATAGTGTAACTAGATTGATAAATGCACGTTATGCAATGATTCATTACAATTTTTTACATCAATTATATTTGACACTTGAAAAATTTAAAAAAATATGGTTTTAATGAATCAGATTTGTGTTTTAGATGTGGTGATACGGTTGGAACTTTTTTTCATGCTGTTTGGTCTTGTATACATGTACAATCTTTTTGGAAGAAAATTCAATCGTTTTTAGAATATCTGTATAAGATTAAAATAGTTTTAGATCCAACAGTATTTTTATTGGGTAGTTTGCAACCACTGAAAGGTTTGGGATTAGATAAGTTCCAGCTTGCTTTTGTATATTTAGCTTTATCGGTAGCAAAAAAATGTATTGCTAGTATGTGGAAAGATACAAATATGATTGATATAAATAGATGGCATAATGAGATGAAATATTGTTTAATAATGCAAGAAATTACACATGTTTTGCATGATAATTATAATCTTTTTAAAAAATCTTTATTTAAAGATTTTATTACAGGAATACAAAGAAAATTACATTTAAAGAAAGGATATAAAATAAAATAATATAATTACAATACAACATTAATAACCTAACTTAATTCAACATATACATGTACAAGAACTAAAAAAAAATATATAAAAAGACCCACCCTTCCCCTCCCCCAAATAAAGAGTGAAGAATTAGTAAGATTAATAATATTATATATTTAAAAAAGCACTCACAAAAAAAGAAAAATATGACAAATAAAAATAATAAAAAAAAGATTTATCTGATCTAAAATATCACATCTAGAAACATACTTAAATCAAACTTAATTGTATATATTTAACAAATGGAGTCCACTTCAACTTATAAAAAGACATCTTATCTTGAATTGAAAAAGATATCCTTTCCATAATTAAACAAGACTTCATCTCTAAATACTACCTATCCAAAGTTATTATATTTCTATCTTTCCAAGTAGACGCTATACATTTCTTGGCCACTGCTAAAGCTAAATAGATAAAAGAAATCTGATAATCATTTAATCCTAAATCAATTAATTAATATATCAGGATCTAAAACAACACAAATATTATATAATCTATTAAATATAGATTGAATACCTTTCCAAAACTGTTGCAATCGGCCACAAGACCAAACAGTATGTAAAAAAGTACTAGCTGTCTGATCACAACGAAAACAACAGTCTGACTTACTAAGACCAAATTTTTAAAATTTTTCTGGTGTTAAATATAATTGATGTATAAAATTATAATTAATCATCGCTAATCTAGCATTAATCAATTTCCGAATATTGTTTTGACAAATTTCCATCCAAGCTTCTTCAGCTATTGTAGACCCTAAATCTTTTTCCCATTTCAGCTTATCTTTATCCCAATCTTTCTTACTTTCATTTTCTTGTAAAATACAATACAAATCAGATATATACCCTTTTTCTGGTATTGAAAGTACATATTTCTCAAAATTAGTTTCAGGCAATAAAGTCATTTGGTGACCACATATTTGTTTTACAAATGATCTTAACTGATAATACACAAATACAGAATTTCCACTAATACCAAATTTCTTTTGTAATTCCTCAAAAGAACAAAAATGTCCTTCAAAGAAACAATCAGATAAGTTCTTTATTCCTTTCCTTTCCCATTGTTTCAAAGTGATATTGGAGACGGTAAAAGGAACAAGTTGGTTATTATATAATGGCAATCACCCAGACCATTTATTTTTAAGCCCCATTTTATCAAGTTTACTCGTCCATAAATTCAACAAGTGTTTCAATATTGGTACATCATAAGTTCGTAACAAATTTTTATTCCATTGAAACAAAAATTCATGTGGAGATTTTTCTAAAAGAACTGCCAGTTCTATCTTTTCCCATCTGGGCGGATCCTCCATATTCATTAATGCACTAAGAAATTTAAATTGAGCTGCCTCATAATAATATTGAAAATTAGGTAATCTCAAACCTCCAAACCGAAAGTCCCATATCAATTTTTTCATTGCTACCCTCGGAAATTTTCCCTTCCATAAAAATTCTCTAACTGCTTTATATAAATCCTTAAAAAAACTTTTTTTAAAAAAATAAGGAATTGATTGAAATAAATATTGTATCCGAGGAAAAATATTCATTTTTATAGTATTAATCCTCCCCAATAAACCTAAAGGTAAGTCCTTCCACCTAATCAAATCTAGTTTAATCTTTTTTATTAAAGGAAGATAATTAATTGAATATAAATCTTGATATTATGTATTGACATTAATTCTCAAATATTTAATTTGTTTTGTCCACTTCAACTTCGTAATATTTTTATAAATCGAATAATCATCTTTACAAATTGACAAAATTTCACTTTTAGCCCAATTTACCTTATAACCAGATAATTGACCATAATTTTCTAAAGATTCTTGAATTGCTGGTAAAGAAATATCAGGGTCTACCAGGTATAATAAAACATCATCTGCAAATAAATTAATCTTATATTCCTCATTCAAAACTCTCATACCCTTAACATTTTCATTTTGACATATTAACTGTGTCAAAGGTTCAATAACTATAGCAAATAAAGCAGGTGACAATGGACATCCTTGTGTAGTAGACCTTGTTAAATCAAAATATTCTGAAATCTGTCCATTAGTAGCAACTCTAGCCTTCGGACTATTATATAAAGCCTTTATCAATCCAATAAACGAAGAACCAAAACAAAATTTCTCAAGTACTTTAAATAAAAACTTCCATTCCACTCTATCAAAAGCCTTTTCTGCATCTAATGAGACCACTATTGGATAATTCATTTGAGATTTAAATTTATTTACCAAAGTAATTAATCGCAAAATATTATCAGACGCATATCAGTTTTTTATAAATCCTGTTTGATCTTTATGTTTTATTTTAGGTAAATATTGAGCCAATCTATTAGCCATAACTTTAGCCACAATTTTATAATCTACATTTAACAACGATATTGGTTGATAAGAAGAAACCTGTAAAGGATCTTTATATTTTTTTGGTATAACCGTTATTATTGCATTAGAACAAGATTCAGGTAATTGAAAAGTTTTATAAATTTGCTGTATTACATTCTTATAAATAGAAGATATATCAACATTAAAAGTTTTATAAAATTCTATAGAGAACCCATCTTCACCAGGTGCCTTTCCATTTGGCATATCTCTTATAGCCATTTCAATTTCATTCTCTGTAAAAGATTTATCCAGCTCTTGTCTATCTTCTTGATTCAACTGTGGCAAATTAATATTTTTCAAAAAAGAATCTATTGCATCTTCACTTACAACTTTACACTCAGATGTATATAGTTTTTTATAAAAATTACAAAATTCCTCATTAATTTCTTTTTGTCTAAAAGTAATACCCGATTTTTTTCTAATTGCTGGTATAATCCTAGATAATTGTCTTTTTTTAACTGCTATGATAAAACTTTATGAGCTTTCTCACCCCATTCATAAAACCTATGTTTAGTTCGATTCATTAAACATTCAAATCGATGTGTTTGTAATTCATTATACCTTAATTTTAAATTAGTTAACTGGTTCTTTTGCATTTCAGTAGCATTTTTTTGAAATTCTTTTTCACTAACAGTTATCTTTTTCTCTAAATCTTCAATCTCTCTAATTCTCTCTTTCTTTACTTTAGATGCATAGCTAATAATTTGACCTCGTAAAAAAGCTTTCATTACATCCCATAAAACAAAATGACTAGAAACAGAGTTAACATTATTACTAATAAAATCCTCAATTTGTTTTTTTAAATAACATAAATAACTAATAAATTCTAGTTTTTGTAATAACATAATGTTAAATCTCCATCTTGGAGCTCTCTGAACATCTTGTCAACTCTGATATTCTAATAATAATAATGAATGACCTGAAACCAACCTTGCCTTATAATCCACAGATATAACCTTATCCTGCAAATGTGTTGAAATTAAGAAATAATCAATTCTTGGAAAGGAATTATGACGTGAAGAATAAAAAGAAAAATCTTTCTCTGTAGGATTAAGTCTTCGCCAAATATCAACTAAATTCAAATCTTTCATCATATTAGTCACTTGTACTGCCATCTTAGATTTCTTAATTACTCTTGGATACTTGTCCAATAAAGGCTCCAATACCACATTTAAATCTCCCCCAATTATCACATTGGAATTCGTTTGTCCAAGTAATAAAGACACATCTACAATAAAAGCTGTATCTTCAACATTTGGAGCATAAACATCAAGCAAAGTCCAAGCCTCATTAAAAATTGTGCAATTCAGTTTTAATAATCATCCTCCATTTTTCTCTTCATTCTGTAACGGAAATGATAAATTCTTATGCACCAGAATTGCCACTCCTTTCGCCTTTGAATTAAATGAAGAATTGAAAACTTGTCCAACCCATTCACGTTTAAGTTTCAAATGTTCCTTATCTGTTAAATGAGTTTCCTGCAAAAAAGCCACATCAACTTTCAATTTTTTTAAGTAAGCAAGTACTCTCTTACGCTTAATAGGATTATTTAAACCCTGAACATTAAGAGAGGCAAACTTAAGTTTAGACATTACTTATAATAACACACAAAAAAAAGAGAAGGAGAAAAAAAAGAAAAAAAGAGAAAAACACCCCTTTCCCTTATCCCCTCCTAAAACTACAAAAAAATTTAAAGATAATAATAAAAAAAAACTTCACTCCTTAATCCAAAAATTGATAAAAAAAAAGAACAGGTAGGAGGTTGCAACCACCTCCTCCTGTCTCAACCGCTCAATGCGGTAACTCCCACAAAATATTGAATGTGAGATAACTCACACGTAGCTGATGACTTCTGGAAAATGATGCCCACCCAGCTCCCTCTCCCAACTCCCGTTTCACATTAAACTATCATCATTATCTAAAATCTTCTCAGAGAAAAAAAATTTTTTAATCAACTTTGTCACTCCGACCACAATTGCTTCCATTTCTTCTTGGAATTCGGTTCCCATCTTGCGTCTCCACTCTCTTTGGAGACCGTGGTGGACTATGTCTTTCCTGAAATTGCGTAATTGGCAATAATTGAGCAAAGTCCATAGCTTCCTTAGGATTATCAAAACATTTTGGTTGATAGCCATCCTGAAAAATCTTCAATACCGCAGGCTATCTAAATGTTGCTTTATATCCTTTTTTCCACAACACTTCTTTCACAGGATTACATTCACGTCATTGAGACATAACTTCTTGACTCAAATCCGGATAAAAAAAAACACGATTGTTCTGAACCATCAAGGGAGATCCTCTTTGTTGTGCATTTCTTATAGCCACATGCAAAATTGTCTCTCTATCACAATAATTTAAACAACGAACCAAAACTGGTCTTGGATTTTGTCCTGGAAAAGGCTTTCTTCTCAAAGCTCTATGAGCGCATTCCAATATTAAGCCTTCCAGAAACTTATCATGTCCAAACACTTGTGGAATCCATTCAGTGAAGAATTTTCTTGGATCTGATCCTTCCATATCTTCTGGCAAACCAACAATTTTTATATTATTCCGTCTAGATTGATTCTTCAAATAATCAACCTTTCTCGCCAAATTTTTATTCTGAATTTGTAAACTTTCAATTGTTTTATTTACATCTTGTATTTGGACTCGTACCTTGACTATGCCTTGATCACAACCATCAAGTCTTTCACTCGTTTCAAGCTTAAAAGCTCCATAATCAACCATCTGTTTGTTGAGTATCAATGTCCACCAAAGTATTAAGCTTTGTATTAACCTGAACTAAAGCCTTACCTATTTCTTTTATGGTAGAGGATAACTTAGATTCAAGATTCTTAATAAGCATATCTACTGGAATAGATTCAGGTACAGTAGGATCTTGCTGTTTCTGTATAGCCAAAGGGTCTTCTATTTCCTTTGGTTTAACTGCTTTTCTTATAGTATGACTCCATGTGGAAACCCCTGCCACAACCTCCTCAGCAGTATCTGGAGGCTGATGGGCAGGGTTATCCTTAACCCATATTATATCAAATGCCTTCATTACATCGATGTCTGTTGAAGGTGCATTTCGCAGCGCCACCGCTATATCAATCGGTAAGCGTCTTTTCAAAGTCGGGTCTTCAGCTGGCAGCGTCCCAGCTGTTCTAGTTGTCAAAGACTCACTGACAGCGCTCACAGCGGGCGTTGATTCACGCGCACGTGCCTGGCCAGCCCTTTGTTCCAAGGGCTGCCGGGCGCCATCTTTAAAGAGCCCTGCCGACAAAGAGCGGAGCTCCGTTGCCGAATCTTGTACCTCTCTTCCTGGATCCATTCCACGCTGAGTCCTGGCTTCTTGTAAACAGGTAGGCTCAGATAACCTCGGGAAATGCAGTTTCTTAACGATCTGTTGCCGTTTTTTTTTACTTCTTTTCAGCAGTTGTACCATTAGAAACTAACTCAACACCTCTAACTATTTCTAAACTTTTAAAAAGTTTTAACGGGCACTTATAGACAAAACAATAACAAAGGGTCAGGAGAGGACTGGAAGGCACGTCTGTTCCTTACGCCATCTTGCCATGCCCCCAATTATAATTTTTTTATTAATAAGTGGCTGTTATACTCAGAATATTTACATTTCAATTTATATTGATTAGATTTTAATATGTATATTTAACTTTTAAAAAATATATTATTTCTGTTTCTGTTTTCTTTCTTTATGGCGCTCCTTAGGAGAGTTGGCTGAAAGGGGGGGGGTTCTTTTCTTTATATATATATATATATATATATATATATATATATAAAACGTTCATGTTCATGTTTAATTGCTGTATATGTCATATATTATTTGTTTTTTGAACGAATAAATAAAGTTAAAAAAAAACAGATTTAATTAAGTGGAAAGATCTTCCGTTAACTTTAATTGCTCGAGTTAACTTTATTAAGTTGAATATTTTTCCTCGTATTCAATATTTATTTCAATCAATATCATATTCTCTTACAAACAGTTTCTTTCAGGATTTAAATAAAATTAAAAGAGAATTTTTATGGAAAGGTAAATTATCTCGTGTAGCATTAAATAAACTCACTTGGAAGTATGCGTTAGCTGGGCTTCAATTACCTCATTTTCAGAATTATTATGAAGCAGTCCAGTTGAAATTTTTTTTAGTAGATTGATGGATTTGGACGAGTCTCCGAGTTTGGCTAAAGTTGTGATGGCCTGGATTTCTGAAGTTGAAGTACATCATTTTATATTTTGAAGGAATGTAAATTTGTTGACGGAATATAATATGCCGATATTAAAACATTTATTGAAGTTATGGACTTAAAAAAAAGATCTTAGGATCAAAAGGTAAACTGTCAATTTTAACTCCATTATATAATAATCAGCTTATTTCTTTTTCAATGTTTAATCGTTATTTAAAGAGTTGGGATTTTAAGGGTATAAAAACATTACAGGATTGTTTTGTAGATGGTCAGTTTCTTCCTTTTATTCAATTGAAAGAACATTTTGATATTGCAGAAAATTCCTTATTTGTTTATTATCAACTTTGTTCTTTGGTGAAAAAAATGTATGGTAGAGAGATGATTTTACCTGCATTGATGGAATTTGAGTCTTTGATTTCTTCTATACCAAAAGGGGTTATATTTCTGTTATGTTCCAAGTATTACAAGATAATATGGATAAGCCGGAATGGGAGAAATCTAAGCTTAAATGGGAAAATGATTTAGCTTTTGTTTTTACTGAAGATTATCGGGCAGATGTGTCATGAAAGTGTTACTAAATTGATGAATGTACGGTATGGAATGGTTGATTATAATTTTTGCATTAATTGTATTTAACACTTGAGAAATTGAAAAAATATGGTTTTAGTAATTTGGACTCTTGTTTTAGATGTGGTGTATGTACTGGTACATTTTTACATGCTGTTTGGTCTTGTGTTTATGTACAACCATTTTAGCAAACATTAGGTTAATTTTGGAAAAATTATATGACATTAAGTTACTACACGATCCATCTATTTTTTTAATGGGTTATATGATTCCTTTAAAGGGATTAGGATTGGATAAATTTCAAATTGCATTTGTATGCTTAGCATTATCTGGCTCAAAAATGTGTAGTAAGTACATGGAAAAATAACATAGTGATTAATATAATGAGGTGGCATAATGAATTGAAAGCTTGTATTGTTATGAAAAGAATTACATATAATTTGCATGATAATTATTCTTTTTTTGTTAATAAGTGGTTACCATATTTGGAATATGTGCATTTAGATATATTTTGATTTATTATATATTCTTAGTTTCTGTTTATATACATATATGTATTTTTTTTGGCTCTCCTTAAGAGAGCTGGCTGATGGGATGGGAGGGTGGGTGGGGAATTATTTTTTTTCTTTTCTGTTTCTTTTTCTTAATTTTAAAAATATATATACTTGTATAAAATTGTTTTTATTGAATGTACATTGTATTATTATTAATGATTTCTCAAATATATAAAGTTTGGAAAAATAATAGATTGCAACTTCTCAATGTCTGCTTAAATAAGCCATTGAAAGACCATGTGCGTGAAGAATGGAATACATGGATGTCGAGTGCAGAAAAGTCATTTACAAAAGGTGGGACAATGCATGCTGCATCGCTTGGTGTACTGTGACTTCATGCTTAAGCCGTGGGACAAAATTAAAGTCGAGACTGTGATAAAATTGTTTAAAAAATGTGGTAGCTCTTGTGCAATTGATGGTACAGAAGATGATTCATTGTGGGACACCAACGACGAAGCTGAAACCACCTCATCAGATTCAGACTGGGACTCATATGATGTCTGTTTAAACAGTGAGAGTATGGATGTGCTTGCTTCCATCTTTGCCTCAGGCGAGGATAGTGATTTTGAAGGATTCGAATTGTGCTGCTGTGATAAATAAAAATCTCAATGAAAATCTGTCGCAGTCGGGTTTTTTTTTGTTTTCTTCAAGGGTTGACATACGCCGAATCTGCTTTCCAAGGGTCAACTTATATGCCAGACCTGCAAGGATTGGATTTTGAGCTGAATTTAAGGTGTCAAAAGTATATCCAGTGTATCAGTCGACCCCATATTTTGAGAGGTTTTTTTGAGTTTCATTGACTCGATTTATACGGTGAAATATACAGTATTTATTCCACCTAGTCCCATTTACCTGCACCCAAACCATAGCCCTCCATATCCATCCCATTCACGTAACTCTCCAAACTTCTCAAATGTCGAAATCAAACCCGCATTCTTCATCTCTCCCAGAGGATGAGAGAATATTGCTCATTTGTTTAAAAAGGACAATAAGGAGGAAACAGAAAATTATAGGATGATTAGGATAATTGCCTGATACACATTGTTGAGAGCGAGATGGATTTGTTTGGTGCATTTCAGCTAATACGTGTGATGTACTCAAATTTTAAAAAAAATTCATATTTGACTTTTAATCAAGAGGTTCATCCTAATGTTCCCCTTAAAGATTTCACCTTTCACCCTTAACTCATGTCTTCTAGTTCTTGTCTCACCCAACGTCAGTGAAAAAGCCTGTTTGCATTTACCTTACAGTATCTACACCCCTCATAATTTTGTATGAGCCTATCAAATATCCCCTCATTCTCTGATCCTCCAGAGAATAACATCATAACCTATTCAACCTTTCCCTATAACTCAGCTCCTCTAGTGCCAGCAACATCCTTGCAAATTTTCTCGGCAGACTTTCAGTCTTAGATGACCAACACTGCACACAATACTCCAAATTTGGCCTTACCTCATCGGTGACACAAGTGTAACAAATCATTCATTCCAACTCCTGTATTCAATTCTTTGATTAATAAAGGCAATATGCCAAAAAGCTTTCTTTTCAGTCCTATCTATCTGTGAAGTCACTTTCAAGGAATTATGTATCTTTATTCCCAGATCCTCTGTACTGCTGCACTGCGCAGTTTATTTACTCTATAAGTCCTATCCTGGTTTGTTCTCCCAAAGTACAAAACCTCACACTTGTCTGCATTAAATTCCATTTGCTATTTTGCAGCCCATTTTTCCAGCTGGTCCAGATTCCGCTGCGAGCTTTGAGAGCCTTCCTTGCTGTTCACTACTTCCTCCAATCTTGCATCTCTGCAAATTTGCTGATCCAATTTACCACATTATCTTCCAGATGACAAACAACAATGGACCCAGCACCAGTCCCTGAGGCACACCACTAGTCACAGGTCTCCAATTAGAGAGGCAATCCTCAACCACTATTCCCTGGATTATCCCACCAAGCCAATGTCTAATCCAATTTAGAACCTTCAAACATAGATAGTGATTGATACATAAAGGCAGAGGTTGGTTTTGAAATATCATGGTGTAACTGTATGAACAATAGACTGCTCTTGAGTGGAACAGTTACTGTGCTGTTCACACAACAGGGAGCTATTTGTAAAGTGGTTGGAAGCTAATAAATTGGGATAATAACATGGCCTGTTTAATATTGGGACGGAGCAATTTTTTTCTCCAAAAATAAACTTTATTTGCAATAAATTATATACAATACAGGGGAAAAAATGTTAAGGGCTTTACATTTGTAGTTTCAGTTATATTGAGTAAGTTATTTCCAAAAACTGTTCAAAACTTTTACATAATGTTAGTCATTTCATATCGAGTCAGTTATTTACAGCACAAAAAAAAATTGTTCCTGAACTTTTTACATAATGTCTGTTATCAATGTATATTTTCTGTTTTACATTGTTGCCTTAATACTCAGTTACCACCACTGTGACACCTTGTTGTTTCTCCCTCCCCACTGTTGATTGATTGAAGGGCTTCCTCTCAGTGACAGCCCCTCAGTGCTTGCAATGGGAGGTCTCTTAACCATGCTCCTTCCCCACAGTGTCCTGGCATTGGCTGCACCAAGCCTCAGCGTGTCCCTCAGCAGAGCAGATCTGGCAAAACCATGAGGTAGTTGGCCACGAGTGTTGCAGAGCATTGATGGCTAAGTTCCCAGGGACAGATGGTATCTCTTTCTCTCCCAGGTTACTTAGAGAGGCACGAGAGGAAACTGCTGGAGCCTTGATGGAAATTTTTGTATTTACTTTAGTGACAGGCAAGGCCCCAGAGGATGAGAGAATATTGCTCTTTTGTTTAAGAAGGAAAATAAGGAGGAAACAGAAAATTATAGGATGATTAGGATAATTGCCTGATACACATTGCTAGAGCGAGATGGATTTGTTTGGTGCATTTTAGCTAAAATGTGTGATGTACTCAAATTAAACATTTTTTTTTCATATTTGACTTTTAATTACTTGGAGGCCTTTCACAAACGTTAAATTTCCCACATGGTGAGTGCACAAAACCAGAGTTTTTAAATCAGTAAATCTTCATTATGTGGGAACACATTGGTATTTAATGTTCCCTCATATTCATTATCTTCCCTAACATGGACTCCAAACTACTTAAGCATTCTGTTTCAGGCTCCCCCTTAATTGAAGATGGCCATTCCCACATCCCTTTCTTATCTTCATAGATTCCCTCTCTTTTCCCAGCTGTGAAAGTCTCTGGCATTGAATTTACTGCATTCACAAATTAATAATGAGCAAGTAGGACAGTTTGGAATAAAGAGAAAAAATGCTGAAACCACTCAGTAGGCTAGGCAGCATCTGTGGCAAGAGTTCTTGTTTCAGGTCCAAGACCCTTTGTTAGACTTATTAGTTATCAGTAGAAGAAAGGGTATACTGAAGGGAGAACAAAGGATATGTCTCTGATAGGATGAGACCAAATGAAGTGAAATATGAAATTCTGCAGACGCTGTGACGGTCATCAAAACACAGTAATGCTGGATGAACTCAGTCCATCTCATAGCATCCATAGGTGGTAAAGCTATATAACCAGTGTTTCCGGCCTGACCCCTTCTTCAGGCGTGAGTGGAAATAGTCAAGCCTCTGAATTAAAGGCTGGGCAAAGAAAGAGGGAAGAATGTGAAGGAGAGGAATGCAACAGACAAAAGGTGTTAATTAGATATGATAAGAGGAAAGGTGAGAATTGATTTTGGCTCTGAAAGGAGGCAGAGGGAAAAGAGAGAGAGAGAGAGAGAGAGAGAGAGAGAGAGAGAGAGAGAAAGAGAGAAAATGAGATGGGGAAGACAGAAAACAGAGAGGTTCATCTTAATGCCATGCAGGTTGGAGGGTGCCCAGATGGAAGACGAGGTGTTGTTCCTCCAATTTGCAGGTGGTCTCAATCTGGCAGTGCACCAGACCATGGACAGACATGTCAGCAGGGGATTGAAACCAAATGAACTAATATGGCAGATAAAATCAGATTAAGCCTTTTCTGTCTCCAAGAAAAGTGCAGAGAACAAAACAAAGGACTCTACATCACCTTTGTTGACCTCACCAAAGCCTTCGACACCGTGAGCAGGAAAGGGCTTTGGCAAATACTAGAGCGCATCGGATGCCCCCCAAAGTTCCTCAACATGGTTATCCAACTGCACGAAAACCAACAAGGTCAGGTCAGATACAGCAATGAGCTCTCTGAACCCTTCTCCATTAACAAGGGCGTGAAGCAAGGCTGTGTTCTCGCACCAACCCTCTTTTCAATTTTCTTCAGCATGATGCTGAACCAAGCCATGAAAGACCTCAACAATGAAGACGCTGTTTACATCCGGTACCGCACGGATGGCAGTCTCTTCAATCTGAGGCGCCTGCAAGCTCACACCAAGATACTAGAGAAACTTGTCTGTGAACTACTCTTTGCAGACGATGCTGCTTTAGTTGCCCATTCAGAGCCAGCTCTTCAGCGCTTGACGTCCTGTTTTGCGGAAACTGCCAAAATGTTTGGCCTGGAAGTCAGCCTGAAGAAAACGAGGGTCCTCCATCAGCCAGCTCCCCACCATGACTACCAGCCCCCCCACATCTCCATCGGGCACACAAAACTCAAAACGGTCAACCAGTTTACCTATCTCGGCTGCACCATTTCATCAGATGCAAGGATCGACAACGAGATAGACAACAGACTCGCCAAGGCTAATAGCGCCTTTGGAAGACTACACAAAAGAGTCTGGAAAAACAACCAACTGAAAAACCTCACAAAGATAAGCATATACAGAGATGTTGTCATACCCACACTCCTGTTCGGCTCCCAATCATGGGTCCTCTACCGGCATCACCTACGGCTCCTAGAACGCTTCCACCAGCGTTGTCTCCGCTCCATCCTCAACATTCATTGGAGCGACTTCATCCCTAACATCGAAGTACTCGAGATGGCAGAGGCCGACAGCATTGAGTCCACGCTGCTGAAGATCCAGCTGCGCTGGGTGGGTCACGTCTCCAGAATGGAGGACCATCGCCTTCCCAAGATCGTGTTATATGGCGAGCTCTCCACTGGCCACCATGACAGAGGTGCAGCAAAGAAGAGGTACAAGGACTGCCTAAAGAAATCTCTTGGTGCCTGCCACATTGACCACCGCCAGTGGGCTGATATCGCCTCAAACCGTGCATCTTGGCGCCTCACAGTTCGGCGGACAGCAACCTCCTTTGAAGAAGACCGCAGAGCCCACCTCACTGACAAAAGACAAAGGAAGAAAAACCCAACACCCAACCCCAACCAACTAATTTTCCCCTGCAACTGCTGCAACCGTGTCAGCCTGTCCCACATCGGACTTGTCAGCCACAATCGAGCCTGCAGCTGACGTGGACTTTTACCCCCTCCATAAATCTTCGTCCGCGAAGCCAAGCCAAAGAAGAAATATGTTAATAGTGACAAAAGTCACTGACCTCACTGACAAAAGACAAAGGAGGAAAAACCCAACACCCAACCCCAACCAACCAATTTTCCCTTGCAACCACTGCAACCGTGCCTGCCTGTCCCGCATCGGACTTGTCGGTCACAAACGAGCCTGCAGCAGATGTGGACATACCCCTCCATAAATCTTCGTCCGCGAAGCCAAGCCAAAGGAAAAGAAGAAAGAATATTCATGCTACAGATTTAACAGGTAATGATCACATATAAGAAAATCTAAACATCAACATTTAATGGCATTACCATCTCCAAATTTTCTGCCGTCACCATCTTGGGAGCCATCACTGGCCAAAACTTCAACTGGACTAGCCATATTTATAAGGTGGTGACAAGTGCAGGCCTGTGGTTGAGTATCCCGTGGGGTGTGACTGACCTCCTAACATCTCAAAGCCTTTCCTCCCTCCATAAAGTTGGCAATATAACAGAATATTTTTCACTTGCATGAATGAATGCAGCTCCAACAACTCTCAAGAAGCTTTGATAGCAGCCAAAACAACATAGCTGACTTGATTGATACTTTATCCACTTATATACAGTTGTTGCAAGGTGGCACCATCAATGGCTGGTCCACTTCAACGGTACCTTTCAAACCTTTGTCACTGAGAAGGACAAGGGAAGAAAGTCATATGCCAACTTGACTTGAAAATATATCAATGACTTTACTGGCTTTCGTTAAACCCTCCCCAATTTCTTTCCCATTTGCCTTTCCCTATCTCTGTCTCTCCATTCCTTTTTGCACAAGTATGACAAACTCTTACTTCGTCCCTTATAATATCCAATTAACAACTTTTGTTTGTCTGGAATTCTGAGGATTCTTGTTTCTGGCTTTTTCTGCTTATTCTTTGAAGAAGGGCTCAGGCTCGAAACATTGGCAAAATATCTCCTATAGACTCTGAAAAGAATGGCTGAGCATTTCAGTGCATTTTTACTTCATCTCATTGGATCACCCTTCCCAGCAGAACTGTGAAAAATGTTAACCAGAAGAACTGAGGTGGTTCAAAACATAACTCACCAATATGTTTGCATTTATGGATGGGCAATAAATGCTAGTTGTGCTGGCCCTTGCTCAGATCCTGACAATTTCAACAAAGCAGCCTCCTCTCTAAAAAAGAACAAACATTTAATTAATGTGCTTCAACAAAATTCCTGCAAGTTCACTGCCAGCATCAGTGAGCCACCAGTAGAGTGTTCTCTCAGGCCTACACTAAGACTTTGATCATGCTTGAAGAACCTTGAAGGATGAATTGCACTGTCTGGCTGCCTGACACCAGACTCTCAACACAGCTAATCGACTCTAATGCTTCTAGAAATGTAGAAACATTACAACACATTACAGAAAACTTACAGCACGATACAGGCCATTTGGCCCACAAAGTTGTGCTGAATATGTCCCTACCTTAGAAATTTCTAGGCTTTTCCCATAGCTCTCTATTTTTCTAATCTCCATGTATCTATCCAAAAGTTTCTTAAAGGTCCCTGAAGTATCCCTTTCCACCACTGTTCTACACACCCACCACTCTCTGCGTAAAAAAACTTGCCCGTGACATCTCCTCTGTACCTACTCCCCAGCACCTTGTCCTCTTGTGGCAACCACTTCAGCCCTGGGAAAACCCCTCTGACTATCTCTACCAGTAGTTTTCAAACTCATTCCACCTTAAGCAATCACTTTGCCATAAGTGCTCTGTGATTAGTAAGGCATTAACATTCATTGGAGCGACTTCATCCCTAACATTGAAGTACTCGAGATGGCAGAGGCCAACAGCATCGAATCCAACTGCGCTGGGTAGGTCACGTCTCCAGAATGGAGAACCATCGCCTTCCCAAGATCGTGTTATATGGCGAGCTCTCCACTGGCCACCGTGACAGAGGTGCACCAAAGAAGAGGTACAAGGACTGCCTAAAGAAATCTCTTGGTGCCTGCCACATTGACCACCACTAGTGGGCTGATATCGCCTCAAACCGTGCATTTTGGCACCTCACAGTTCGGCGGGCAGCAACCTCCTTTGAAGAAGACCGCAGAGCCCACCTCACTGACAAAAGGCAAAGGAGGAAAAACCCAACACCCAACCCCAACCAACCAATTTTACCCTGCAACCGCAGCAACCGTGTCTGCCTGTCCCGCATCGGACTTGTCAGCCACAAATGAGCCTGCAGCTGACGTGGACATTTACCCCTCCATAAATCTTTGTCCGCAAAGCCAAGCCAAAGAAAAGAAAGAAATATGAGTGGGAAGGGAAGGTTAGAACCACTGCTCTAATTTTTCTCACCTATAATATTTCAGTTACAATTGGGTCTAGAACTGTGGTTCTCAACCTTCCCTTCCCACTCACATCCCACCTTAAGCAATCCCCTTACTAATCACAGAGCACCAATGGCATAGGGATTACTTAAAGTGGTATGTGAGTGGGAAGGGAAGGTTGAGAACCACTGTTCTGGACCCAATTGTAACTGAAATATTTTGGTTGAATGATTGTTTGGGGAGACATTTGATTTTACCTCAAGAAACATTATGTGAAGCACTGATTCGAGATGGAGGAAAGAAAGGATTAATTTCAGAAATGTATCAATTAATACCGTGGAAAATGACTAAGGTTGATTTGCATAAATCGAGACTTAAATGGGAGAATGATTTGCAAATTTAGTTTGATAAGGATAGTTGGAGGAAGATAAATAGAGATACTATGACAAAGTTGGTTAATGCTAGGTATAGGTTGGTGACTTATAATTTTATAAATCAATTGCATTAAAATCCAGAACGTTTGAAACAATATAAATTGAGTGCTTCAGGTCTGTGTTTCTGTTGTAATGAGCAGAAAGGTACTTTTTTGCATTCAGTTTGGTCTTGTAATAAAGTTAAGGGATTTTGGATGAGATTAAAAGACTGAAAGTACAATTTAATTTAGATCCAAAGATTTTCTAATTGGGGAAGTTACTGAAATAGTTTTGTTTAATAAATTTCAAATAGCATTTCTACGACTAAGGTTGGCAGTAGCAAGAAAATATATAGAGGTTTCATGGAAAGATCAGATGGAACTTAACTTACAAAGATGGTGTTCAGAAATGGAGAAAGTAAATTTTGGTTGAGAAAAATTGTCATTGTCCCATTTCCTTGGGTGTTGTGAAACCATGCACATAACAAGTCATTTAGGTACAATTAAAACAGTGATTTTCAAACTTTTTCTTTCCACTCACATACCACCATAAGCAATCCCTTACTAATCGCAGCAATCTTCAGCGCAAGTTCCAAAATATTCAGGACCTGTGGTGGACCAACCTCGCAGAGAGAACTCAGGTTTGCGCAGACAGCAGTGACTACAGAGGGTTTCATGAAGCCCTGACGGTGGTGTACCAGAATCCCTTGCACAGTGCAGACAGCCAGGCGCTCTCCACAGACAAAATGTCTATCCTCAACCAGTGGTCGGAGCATTTCCAGACTCTCTTCAGTCTCCAAGTCTCAACAATTCATCCTAACCCACAATAGCCAAATAAAACTGAACTGGACAAGATTCCAACCCTAGAAGAGACTGTCAAGGCCATAGAGCAGCTAAAACATGGTAAGGCAACAGGAGCTGTTAGAATCCCACCAGAGGTTTGGAAGCATGGGGGCCCAGCCTTACATGCCAAACTTGATGAATTCTTTGTCTGCTGCTGGGAACAAGACAAACTACCACAGGACCTCTGAAATGCAGTCATCATCACCCTGTACAAGAACATGGGAAAAAAGTGCAACTGCTCTAACTACCGGGGGATACCGCTGCTCTCTGTCACAGGAAAATTCCTCACAAGAGTATTCATGAGCAGACTGTGTCTATTATTGCTGAAGAACACCTCCTAGAGGGTCAGTATGGCTTCAGATCTAGCAGGAGCACCAACCACATGGTATTTGTTCTCAGGCAGTTCCAAGAGGGAATTGAACAAGGGACTGTACATGACATTTGTTGACCTTACTAAAGTGTTCAACACCGTGAGCAGGAAAGGTTTGTGGATTATCATGGAATGACTGGGAAGCCCTCCAAAGTTACTCAGCATGGTTATGAATCTCCAGCTACATGAAGATTAGCGTGGTCAAGTCAGACACAACAATGACCTTGCAGAGCCCTTCTCAATAGGCAATGGTGTAAAGCAAGGCTGTGTCCTCGCGCCGGCGCTCTACACCATCTTCTTCAGCACGATGCTCCAAAGGGCCACAGAAGACCTTGATGATGAGGAAGTTGTCCACATCCGATACCGCACCCATGGCAGCCTGTTCAACCTGAGGTGACTACAGTCCCACACCAAGATTTTGGAGCAACTCATTTGAGAACTACTCTTCGCTGTCGATGCTGCCTTTGTTGCCCATACAGAGGCAGCCTTGCAACGTATAACATCCTGCTTTGCAAAGCTGCCGAACTCTTTAGACTGGAAGCTAGCTTGAAGAAGACAGAAGTCCTCCATCAGCCCACAGCTCAGGAAAAGTACCACCCTCCCCGTATTATCATAGGCGAGACTGAGCTGAAGACAGTCCACCAGTTCAGCTTCCTGGGACGAACAATCTCGTCAGATGCCAAGAACAATAAAGAGATTGACAACAGACTGGCAAAGACAAGCAGTGCATTCAGCCTCTGTACAAAAGAGTTTGGAACAACAAGCATCTGTTGTTCAGAGTCACTTTACTGACCACCCTCCTGTACAGCTCTAAGTTGTGGGCTATCTACCGTCACCACCTACAACTCCTTGAGTGCTTCCACTAACGCTACCTCCACACCATCCTGAACATCCACTGGAGTGACTCCTTCACCAACATTGAAGTCCTCAAACAGGCGGTGGTTTCATGCATCGAGACCATGCTGTCAAAGATGCAATTATGCTGGGCAGGACACATTTTTAGGATGGAGAATTATCACCTGCCCAAGATTGTGGTGCATGGCATTCTCTCCACTGGCCACCATGACAGAGGGGCTCTAAGAAAGGGATACAAGGGCTCTCTGAAGAAATCCCTTGGTGCCCATCACATTGTCCATTGCCAGTGGTTTGTTCCAGCCTCTGATCACGTGGCTTGGCAACACACCATTCATTAGTCTGTCTCCACCTTCGAGAACGCATGCAGGGCTGGCCTTGAGGACAAAAGAAGATGGAGGAAGAACCATAACACAGCAGCACCAAACCCAGAACAGAATTTCCCTTGCAGCCATTGGCCTTGTCAGCCACTAGTGAGCGTGCAGCAGATGTGGACAGCCCCTTCCTAAATCCTTGTTCGCGAAGCCAAGTCATGAATGATACTCTATCATGCCATCATATTTGACCTACCAAAATATAGAGGAGCCTACAGAGTGGGATTGCGGCACGGTGGTAGCATGGAAAAAAAAAGATGTTCTCATTTGTGTGGACTTTGTGGTGAGATGTAATTACACCACTAGGTCACCAGGGGTTATCCCAGTGACCTTGTCTATAAAGCAGTCCAGAGCTACAGTCTAGCCTTCCAGGTTCATCTTGCAGAGAGACAAGACCTCTTAGTGTACATATTAGTTTATTAAAGCTGTCTTATACTCACACTGTTGGTGTGGTTATTGTCAGTACAGACTTGACACCCTTGAATGGATCAGTGTGCCGAGAAAAGTTTATACTTCCTTTGGTGGACGACACCCTAGGCATGTTCACTGGCACACAATATTTTACTAAGATGGATGCGAACTTGGGATTTTGGCAAATTCCTTTGTCCAAAGAATCAACTCTCTACATGACATTTATCACGCCATTCAAGCTTTACTTTCAACCGCCTACCTTTTGGTATCTCCTCTGCCCCTGAACACTTCCAGAACAGAATGGTGACCTGGAAGGAGTTGTCTGGTACATGGATGATAGCATCATTTGGGGGACCACAAAGGACCAACTTGGCGCGAGGATCCATGCTGTCCTAGAATGAGCAGAAAAGGCAGGTTTCACTGTCAACATGACAGTGTGGGGGGCGTGGCAAGATGGCGTAGGAAGAGGACATGTAAAACCACCTCTCCCCAGCTGTATAATCAATGTCCAAAATTTAAAGACAGTTAAAACGTTTAAAATTTGTTCTGATTAAGTTTAAGAGTTAACTGGAGCAATAATGAAGGGAACAAAAGCTCAGACTGGAAAAAGAACACAATTTAAAAGACGTGAAAGTGCAGAAGAATTGAGGCCTACCTATCCGAAGGATCTACGGGAGTTGATTTTGGAGGCTCTGAAGAAACAAAGGACCACCCAGGCCAAGATTGCAGCTACACCGGCGCCCTCAATGTGTCTCACTACACAAGATGGCGCCATGTGGTAAGCTGCAACCCTGGGAAAGAGGTCGCGCCGCGACTCAGATCGTGTGTCTGAGGATGTGGGGCCTTGCAGAGGTGCGGGCTCCATTCGTGAGCGCAATTGCGAGCTGCGGGCTGCGGGGATGGTTCTCTCTCGATGGGCTGACAGTTTTGGAGGGAGTCAGGACCTGCAGTCTGGTGGCCCAGGCTGAGGTCGTGGCACTCGACTTCAGAGAAGATGAAGAAGAGTTCCTTGGGACACCTGAGAAAGAAGAAGCAGCAATTCTACAGGCTGCGAGAATTATACAAGGTAGGCCTCAAAGACTTAAATCTCCTTCTTTACAGACTTTCCAAACTGTAACTGTGGAAGGGGACACTACATTATCTGTGTCGGAAGAATTTATGCGTCAAATGGATAACATGGCGATACAGATCATGCAAGGATTCAAAGAAAATAAGATGCAATTGACTGAACTGAGTGAAGAAGTGTCTGTAATTAAAAAAGATGTAAGTAAATGTCTGTGAGCAGTGGATGTGGTACAGGATGAATTTACAGAAAGTAAACTGGTGTTTTGTGGTTGTAATGATAAAGTGGAGAGATATTATTTTTATTATTTAGAGCAGGGGTTTTTAAAATTTTTATATTTGTAGATTTTAAGGGATTTTTCCCCTTTGGAGCTTATATTTTGTGTAAAGGTTTTTTGTGTTGGGTGCCACTTAGAGGGGAACATTGAATTTTGCAACATTTAATGTCAAAGGGATGAACCTTCCGATAAAAAGTAAACGTGTGTTGGACTATATCAAGAAGATGAAGGTGGACATTGCATTTTTACAAGAGACACACTTGACGAAGAAAGAACACTCGAAATTGAAACGAGATTGGGTCGGACATGTGATAGTGTTTTCTTTTAATTCTAAGGCTTGAGGAGTTGCGATTTTGATACCTAGAAAGGTGCCTTTTAGAATCTTTTTTCTGAGAATGCAGGTAGAGTTTTGAAGAGGACGTGGGGCTATTTTCAGAAGTTTGTGGGTTAAGAAGTGAAGGTTTTTTAATTATTATTTTTTTTTAAATAAATAATTTTTTTTAACTCTTTTTGTTTTCTGATTGTAATTGAGAGGGAATTAGGAGGTTTTTTTCTCTCCTTTTTTTCTCTTTTTTGGGTTTTTTTTTCTCTTTTTTCTTTCTTTTTTAAGAGGATGATGTCACAGAAGATAATAAGTCAAAAATTGAGGATGTTGAATTAGATGAAGAGGAAGATGAGGGGAAAGGTGATAAGAAGAAAAAGAAGAAAATTAAGTACAAATACATTGAGGGAGAAGAGTTTAATAAAATTAAAAATTTCAATAGAGAATTTTGAAGATGTTATAAATGAAGAATATGGAGAATTTTATAAGAGTTTGAATTTTTTTCTTTTTTATATAAGAGGAGGGGAAGGGAATAAAAAGTTTATCTGATTGTTTTTCTAAGGGATGTTTTTGTTCTCTCGATGAATTATAAAGGAAACTTGGTATTAATGGAAATTCTGTATTTATGTATTATTAATTATGATTTTTTTTTAATAACAGATATGTGGTTGATATATGATTTTAATATTTGAACTTAGTTTTAAAGTGGATTTCATTTGTTAAATACATGTATTATGTTTGATTTAAATATATGTTTAATGGTATTATTTTAGTATTGATATTTTTTTTGTTGTTAGTAATTTATTTTGTTGTTAAGTTTTATCCTTTTTTTGTAAGTGGGGTTTTTTCTATTTTATTTACAATATTGTTAATTAATTCTTCACTCTTTATTTTGGGGGAGAGGGTTGGACTAATTTTAAATTAGATGATTAATGTTGTGTTATAATTATTGGGGGGGTTAATTTGTGTAGTTTAATGATGTAGTATTCTAATTTTTATTATCTTATTTTTTATTATTTCTTTAAATGTAATTTTTATTTTATTCATGTCATAAAATTTTAAATAAAGTTTAAAAAAAAAAGAAGTTTGGACTATGATGAATCTGCATGCGTCAAATGAAGATGATGTACAGTTTGTTACTGATGCATTTTTGCATCTGAATCAATCAAATGAGAACATTATGGATGGAGAGGATTTTAATTGTTGTTTGGACCCACTTTTGGATAAATCTCCAAGAATTGTGAAGAAGACTAGAATGGCAAATTGAGCTGATTTAAATGTAGTGGAAATATGGCGAAGGGCAAATCCGACTGAAAAGGATTTCTCATTTTATTCAGCACATCATGACTCATTTTCAAGAACAGACTTTTTTTGGTATCACCACATTTGCAGGGTAGAATTGGACAGGATAAGAGTAGGATCTTGTCAGATGACTTGTTTTTACTTTCCTATAATTTTGCTGAGATGGTGGGGAACAGTTATTAATGGAGATTTAATGAGATATTATTAAAAGGACCTGAATTTATTATGTTTGTAAGAGAGCATATTAAGTTTTTTTAGAAACAAATGAGGGATCAGTTCAAAGTAAGTTTACATTATGGGATGCATTGAAAGCATATTTACAGGGTCAAATTATGACTTATACAACAAGAGTGAAAAAGCAATACAATGCAAAAATTCAGGATTTAGAAAAAGAGATTGCAGTATTAGAGAAGACATTTCAGAAAAATGCAATGGAAGATAATAAAATACAAATGTCTAAATTGAAGCTTTGTTATAATATAAAGCAGACCTATAATTATGAAAAAATGATTCTGTGATCAAAACAGCATTATTATGAGATGGGTGAGAGAGCACACAAGGTTTTAGCCTGGCGGTTGAAAACTGAACAAGTTTCCAGAACGATTAATGCAGTTAGGGGGAAGTCGGGGAATAACATATAAACCACAGGATATTAATGATGAATTCCGTACATTTTATCGGGACTTATATACATCTGAAGGAACTTCGGATGTGGAGCCGATAGATTATTTTTTAAATCAAATTTAGATTTACCTTTATTAGAGGAAGAGGATATTAAGAAATTAGATGGCTCATTTACTGATTTGGAACTTAAGGAGGCGTTACAGTCTATGCCAAGTGGAAAATCGCCTGGAGAAGATAGATTTATGATGGAATTTTATAAAGAATTTTATCATTTGTTATTTCTGGTTTATACTGATGTACTTAAACAAGCCACTGACACAGGTTTATTTCCAGAGTTGTTTTCAAGGGCATTAATAACAGTTATACCAAAGAAAGACAGAGACCCATTAAAAGTAGCGTCATGTAGACCAATATCTTTATTGAATGTAGATTACAAAATTGTAGCAAAGGTTTTAGCAAACAGACTAGCTAATTGTTTACCGAAATTAGTACATGTGGACCAAGCAGGATTTATTAAGAATAGGTATTTGGCTGTTAATATTACTAAATTAATTACAATAATTAATGCTTCAAGACAACAACTCAACCAACCAATGATACTAGCGCTAGACGCAGAAAAGGCCTTCAATCGGGTGGAGTGGAATTTTTTTATTTAAGGTGTTAGAAAGATTTAAATTTGGACCACTCTTTATAGGTTGGGTTAAGGCATTATATACTAAACCTTCCGCATGGTGGGTGACAAATGGACAGGTTTTGCAGATATTTAATCTGTTCAGATCAACTAGGCAAGGCTGTCCATTGTCACCAGCATTATTTGCATTAGTTAGAGAACCTTTGGCCCAAGCGATTAGGCAGGAAATGAATATTAAGGGAATTACAATTGGTGGACAAGAGTATAAAATTAATCTCTTTGCAGATGATGTGTTGATATATTTGTCTCAACCTAAGAATTCATTAGAATCTTTACAAAATTTGTTGTTTCAATCTATTTCAAGTGCTATACCAGGAAAGTTTTTTAAGGAATTAAATAAAGTTGTCCGTTTGTTTTTGTGGAAAGGCAAGTTATCCAGAGTTTCAATGCAGAAATTGACATGGAGATATGACTTGGAAGGTCTTCAATTACTACATTTTCAAAATTATTTTCAAGCAGCTCAATTAAAGTTTATTAATAGGCTGTTTGATATTGAACAACTTCCGATGTGGGTGGAGTTGGAGATGGATCAAATTCAGAAGAGATCAATGCATCATTTTATATATAAATGGGATCCCTTGTTTCTACAGAGACATAAACTGCCAGTATTGAAACATTTGATGGGGGTATGGTACAAGTGGAATCAGCCAGGATCAAAGTGTAAGATTTCAGCTAAAATACCAGAACCAATTAATTCCATTCTCTAAGAATAATCCTTATTTGAAGGACTGGGAATCAAAAGGAGTGATATTAGTGGAAGATTGTTTTGAAGTAGGTTCATTTTTCTCATTTGATAGACTTAGAGAGAAATTTGATATATTATAAAATACTTTATTTGTCTATTATCAAGTACGAGATTTATTGTTGTAATGTTTTGGTAGGGAGATAGAATTACCTGGGCAAACAAAGTTTGAGAAATTAATTATGGAAAAGGGAAAAAAGGGCTTTGTTTCAGAAATTTACTTTTTATTACAGACTAAGATGAAAAAGGTAGATATATTTAAAGTAAGGGATAAATGGGAGAAAGATTTATCTATTCCTATTTCAGTGGAGGAGTGGTCTGATATGTGTTTGAATAGTGTTACAAAATTAATTAATGTATGATATAGTTTAGTTAATTACAACTTTCTTCATCAATTATATTTAACGCTGGAAAAATTGAAAAAGTATGGATATAGTGGGTCAGATTTGTTTTAGATGTGGCGATCAGTTAGGGAGTTTTGAACATTCGGTAGGAAGGTTAAACCTTTTTGGGAAAAATTATTACATTTTTGCAAGATTTATTCCAAATAGATTTATATGTGGATTTTGGGTATGTTTACTAGGATATATGAATACAATTACGGCAAATTTACGTTTGGAGAAACCTCAAATTGCATTTATGCAGTTAAGTTTGGCGATGGCCAGAAAGTATATAGCTGTAACTTGGAAAAATGATGTTGAACTGAACATACAAATATGGCATAATGAAATGCAGTCATGTATTTACTTAGAGAAAATAACATTTAATTTACAAAATAATTATTCTTATTTTATCAAGATGTGGATTGTATTTGGAATGTATGGGCTTAAATGTTAAGTAAAAGCAAAATATGTGATGAGAGATGTAAAAGGATGGCATACCACACAGTAACCTGTTACAATTTGATGTTATTCTGCTTTTTTTCAAAATAAGCTCTGAAGCGGGGAGGGTTATAGAGGGTGGGATAGGTCGGAGGGGGGTAGTAGCTTTAGATTATTTTTTGTTTTTTGTATTCTTTTTGTTTTGTAAAATTTCTAAATAATTTTTGTTTAAAAACATGACAAAGTATGAGTTTAGAAGAAGGCAGGTGAAATTTCTGGGGTACATCATCTCAGCAGATGGCATGAGACCAGACCAAGACAAGAGCTGTACAGGACATGAAGGAGCCGCCAAACATTAGTGAGCTCAGAGTTCCTCGATATGGTGAACCAACTAGGGAAGTTCATACCAAACCTGGCTGAAAAGGACAAACCACTGAGAGACTTGTTGTCCAAGAAGAACCAGTGGAGCTGGGAACATGAGCAACGGAGGACATTTAGTAACCTCAAGTGAGAGCTATCTTCCACACCAGTACTTCAGTTGTATGATCCAAACAGGCAACTGAGAATATCAGCTGATGCTCATCATAGGAACTGGGAGCAGTGTTACTACAGAAGGATGGAGACAATTTGTCACCAGTCACTTATGCTTCCAGATCGTTAACAGAAACAGAGCAACGGTATGCACAGCTGGAAAAAGAGACATTGGGCTTGAGAGAGATTCAACAATTTTATTTTGGGACTACATTTCGAGTTGGAGACGGACTGCAACCCGTTTGTGAGTCTGCTAGGAGGGAAGTGCTGGATTCGCTGCCGCCATGGATTCAGAGGTTCAGGATGAGGCTGATGAGATACTCATACACGATCTCATACACACCTGGGAAGAACCTCACAACTGCGGATACACTGTCTCACTCCCCACTACAAGATGGAACCACGAGGGCCGACAAAGACCTCATGGAGGACACTAATATTTATGTCGAGACGGTGATGAAGGAACTGACAGAGCTCTGAGAGCAACTATGTGCTGACAGCGTGTGTGCACAGGTCAAGAAATATTACATTGGAGGCTGGCCAGACAGAAACCAGTTACAAAGTACAGTCAAGCACTCCTGGCAAAAGAGGGCCGTTCTGAGTGTGTACAATGGACTACTCCTGCATGGTACGAGATTAGTTATTCTGGCTAACATGTGGAACGAAGTTCTCGAAAAAATACATGAGGGCCACCAGGGGGTTGTAAAGTGCCGGGAACGTGCCAGTCAAACAGTGTGGTGGCCAGGTCTGAGTAATCAAAGAAGCGAGATTGTCTTGAGGTGCAGCAAGTGCATCCAGGAAAGGACAAACGTAAGAGAACCGCTGATGCCGAGTAAATTCTCTGATAGGCCATGGCAAAAGCTGGGCGCAGACTTTTTCACTCTTAGAGAGAACACATATTTATTAATAGTGGACTATTTCTCTTCTTCTTTTCCTTCTTTGGCTTGGCTTCGCGGACGAAGATTTATGGAGGGGGTAAAAAGTCCACGTCAGCTGCAGGCTCGTTTGTGGCTGACAAGTCCGATGCGGGACAGGCAGACACGATTGCAGCGGTTGCAGGGGAAAATTGGTTGGTTGGGGTTGGGTGTTGGGTTTTTCCTCCTTTGCCTTTTGTCAGTTCTCTAGATTCATAGAAATAGCACAACTCAGCTTGACATGAGCTACTGATGTAATTGTTAATTTAAAATTTGCACGGCATGGCATAATGGTCTACCATTCTCTGGATAAAACATGAAGGTCTTTGCAGCAGATTACGGGTTCAAGCATGTGACCAGTATCCCTAAGTATCCACAAAGCAATGGTGAGGCAGAGCGAGCAGTACAAACAGTGAAGAACTTGCTCAAGAAAGGAAAAGACCCTTACTGTGCACTATTGGTGTACAGTACCACACCGCTGAGCAACAGCTTCAGTCCAACCCAGTTGTTAATTGGACGTCACCTTTGCAAGACTCCACCGACCCTTCCAGAGAGTTTGCAGCCAGAACTCCTAGACCTGCAACAACTCCAGAACAAGGAGAGGGAGAAGAGGTGTAAAAAACAAGGAGAGGGAGAAGAGGTGTAAGAATGCAAAGTGGTATAACAAGAAACACAGAACAAGCAACCTGGAAAAGCTGGCACCAGGAGATGAGGTGTGGATCTCCGATGCAAGACAATAAGGTACAGTAACTTCTGTACAGCACAGCCCACAGTTGTACATGGTTAGCGGACCATAAAGGACTCTGAGATGGAATCTGCAACATATCGTTCCCATACCAGAGTGTCAAGGTGAAAAGCGACAAGAGCAGGGATACTCTTGCAAAGGCAGGTCTAGAGACTCTGCCGACTGAAGCACAGAGTTCACCTGGTGTAATAGAATAAGGTCAGGCCGAGAAGTAAAGACACTGCAGAGATTGAACTGTAGAGACTATAAAACACCCAGAGTCAAGAAAGACTTGTATATTGTAAATGTTCTATGTGTATTTGTATCAGAATATTTTAAGGTAACTGTAGTGGGTGAAGCCACAGAAAAGGGGGCTTTGAACGTAAAGTAAGGGGGATGTGGTGTAAAACTATTTGTGGGACATCGAGCAGGTCGATGATGTCACAGGGTGGGACTTCCACTTCTGGGAGAGTTATGTGTCTGGCGGGCTCAGGACCAGCAGGGAATGCCTGTGCATGTAGATATTCACTAAGAATATGGTAAAATAAAGCAAGCAAGCTGTGAATGCGACTTCAGGCTCAAGGTAGTTTTATTATGAGTGTGTTTGAACCCACATGACAACTCCCTCCTCTCCCTTCTGAGCCACAGGGCTGGATTCTGTGCCAGAGGCAATGCCACAGTTGCTTCCCCCAGGTAGACTGTCCCCCCAAACAGTAATCAAACAGGAATATTTATTGTCAAGGGGCAAAGCCATAGGGGTATTCTCTAGTTCCTGTCTCTTCCCCTTCCCCTCCTGAATGTTACCCACTTGTCTGTCTTCTGTGGCCCTGGTGTGACCACCTGCCTATAACTCCTTTCTATAACTCCTCACTCTCCCTGATAGACGAAGGTCATCAGTTCTCTAACGCAGTCCCTGAGTTGCTGCGGCACGACACACTGGTAGCAGATATGGCCATTCTGGGAGGCTAGGAGACCCCACAACCTCCCACATCTGACACCGAGCACAGAACACCAGCCTCACACTCACACTTCCAGTCCCCAAATTAACAACCGTTAACCTATTTTCCTTGATGCTGCCTAAGCCCGTTAAGCATAAACACTCTGCTGCCTGCTCCAAACGTTCCATCAACCCACGGTAGGCCGCAGGGTTGCCGCATTACCTATCATGTCATTAATTATCTCATGATAATTAATCGCATGCCTAAAGGTCATTCTCAAAGTCTCCCTGAAAAAGTATAGCGTTCTCCTTGAATCTTGGGAGTCATTGACCCAAGACAGTTCAGAGTGGCAGAGATGGTTCAGCAGGGAGAATATTGGAGATTAAGCACAAATGGCAGAAGGAACATACAAGAGTGAAACACAAAAGTTTGCAGATACTGCGACTGTAGCAAAAACACAGAAATGCTGGAGGAACTCAGCAGGTGTTTCAGCATTCATAGAAGGAAAAGATACTGTATTTGACTGACATTGCGGGCCTGAGGCCTTCTTCAAGCTGTGTAAACCTGTAATGAGTAATAATTTGGAACATGTAACAATTCCACCCAACCCATGACAAATGATCCTGATCCATTTCTCTCCATAGACATTGCCCGAATTGCGGTGTACCTACAGCTTCTCATTAGGAGTAACGGTACATCGTTCCCTGAAGGTAGAAACTCACGTGAATAGGGTGGTGAAGAAGGCTTTTTAGTATGCTGGCCTTTATCAATCATTGCATGGAATATAGGAGTTGGGAGGTGATGTTGAGACTGTATAAGACGTTGGTGCGGCCTAATTTGGAGTTCTGTGTGCAGTTCTGGTCGCCTAATTATAGGAAGGATATAAACAGAGTGGAGAGAGTGCAGAGAAGGTTTACCAGAATGTTACCTGGGTTTAAGCATCTAGAGTATAGGGAGAGATTGGACAGATTAGGTCTTTATTCTTTGGAGCGTAGAAGGTTGAGAGGGGATTTGATAGAAGTATTTAAGATTATGAAAGGGATAGACAGAGTGGATGTGGATAGACTATTTCCGTTAAGAGGAGGAAAAATTAAAACAAGAGGACATGAGTTAAGAATTAAGGGGCAGAGGTTTAGAGGTAATGTGAGGGGGAACTTCTTTACTCAGAGAGTGGTAGCCGTGTGGAATGAGCTTCCGGGAGAAATAGTGGCGGCGGAGTCAATTGTATTATTTAAGAAAAGGTTGGACAGGTCTATGGATGAGAAGAAGATGGAGGGTTATGGGCATTGTGAAGGGAGGTGGGACTAGAGAGGGGTGTTTGGTTCGGTGCGGACTAGAAGGGCCTAATGGCCTGTTTCCGAGCTGTAAATTGTTATGTTATGTTATTTACTCTTTCTACCCATTTACCCGCCTAATATACATCTTCCTGCCTCTTGAATGCCAGAAAATGCCAATCCTTCAAAGAAAATGAAGTCACTTCAGACACTACAGCACTGTGGTGGAAGCTTCCCTTGCTAAAGAAATTACAGCAAATGAGTTCATTCCCCTGAATGCATGTATTCCTTCCAATGATTTAAATCTTCACTCAATTGGACTGACATCCAAAGCATTAATGCCGTTTCCTGCAAATACTTTCTAATGAGTTTGCTTTTTTTTTTATTTTTTTTAAATTTTTTATTTTTCACACCATAAATCACGTTAGCCATGATATACACTTTTTCTTTTTCACACATATACAGTGACTTTTTCTCACCCCCCTCCCTCCTCCCAAGCCACCCCCCCACCCCCCCCCTCACCCATTTTAGGTATACAATCTAGGTTGCATTAAGCCAGTCAGACAATGTTGTCATTCAACAAAAATACACCAGAAATTCTACAGAGTCCATTCTTTTCTTTCCTTCTCCTTCCATCAACTTAGGTAATGTTTGTTCCCGGTAGGTTTTCGCTATTGTATTTAATGTATGGCTCCCATACTTGTTCGAATATTTCAATATTATTTCTTAAACTATATGTTATTTTTTCTAATGGAATACATTTATTCATTTGTATATACCATTGTTGTATTTTCAAATTATCTTCCAATTTCCAGGTTGACATAATACATTTTTTTGCTACGGCTAGGGCTATCTTAACAAATCTTTTTTGTGCATCTTCCAAGTCAATTCCAAATTCTTTATTTTTTATGTTACTTAGGAGAAAGATCTCTGGATTCTTTGGTATATTGTTTTCTGTTATTTAATATCTGATTGAGATCATCCCAAAATTTTTCTACTCTCTCACATGTCCAGATTGCATGAATTGTTGTTCCCCTTTCTTTTTTACATCGAAAACATCTATCAGATACTGTTGGGTCCCATTTATTTAACTTTTGCGGTGTAATGTATAGTCTGTGTAACCAATTATATTGTATCATACGCAGCCTCGTATTTATTGTATTTCTCATCGTTCCAGAACATAACTTCTCCCATGTTTCCTTTTTTATCTTTATATTTAAATCTTGTTCCCATTTTTGTTTAGTTTTACCATTTGTTTCCTCATTCTCCTTTTCTTGCAGTTTAATATAAATATTTGTTATAAATCTTTTGATTAACATTGTATCTGTAATCACATATTCAAGGTATGAGTTTGCTTAAAGTAGTTAATTTTAACCTCGGCTGCACCACTAGAGGTCCTCGGTTTCTATCGATGCCACATCAGCCTTGTTAGCTAAACTAGACTCACTTTCAGCATGTCATCCATCAAACAGGTTGCTGACACTTTGGTAGAAGGTCATTTCTATGCTGCAAACACTGAGCTGCCCAGGTTACCAGGAGGCATGGAATTCCCATGGTCAACGGGAGCATTCTCACATAAGAACCCACTTCAACCTAGTACTTGGTTGGAGCTTAGTGAGAATAGATTTCAATTAACAGATAGAAGGGAGAGAGAAGAGCTGAGGAAAGGCTTAAAGGTCCATTTCCTGTAGGATTTCAGATCAAGTGCTGGATAAAGGAGACACCTTTTTGATGAACATCTCGGCTCTGACTACTTCAATAGCGTGGATCACCCAATGGCCTACCCATTTCAATTCCTCATCCCATTCCCTTGCTCATTTGTCCACCCATGGTCTCATGCATGGCCAGATTGAGACCACCCACAAATTGGAGGAATAACACCTCATCTTCTGTCTGGGCACCCTCCAACTGATGGTATTAATATCAACTTTTCCAGTTTCCATTAGCCATCTGCCCCTCTTCTCCCCAACACTTTCCCCCCAGCTCTCTCCCTTTTCCCTCTGTCTCCTTTCACAAAGCCAAAATCAGTTCTTACCTTTCTTCTTATCATATCCAATTAACACCTTTTGATTGCTGGTCTGCACTCCACCCCTGTAATTCTTCAGTCTTCACTCAGATGTCTTCCTGTTTTTTTTTGTTTATGTCTCGAGGCCCAAAATGTCAGTAATATATCTTTACCTCCGATAAACATTGTGAGATTGGCTGAGTTCCTCCAGCATTTCTGTGTGTTTTAGCTTCACTCACAGGGTGTGCCGGCTTTCGGTTTTCACTATGATGGGCTGAATGTCCTACTGTTCCAGATGCCCGCTCACACTAACCATCCAAGACTCTCTTATTCATGAAACAAAATGTATTTATTTATTTATTTACATAGATAAAATATTTGCCCTGCATGTGCATTGTTTGTCTGTACGTGCGTTATGTCTGGTTGTGTGTCTACCTTTTTTGCACTGAGGACCAGAGAATGCTGTTTCATCAGGCTTTACTTGTATAATCGGATGACAAAAAACTTAATCTGACTTGACTTCTTTCTCCTTGATTTTGCATGATCATTCTGTTTTATCTAATCCACATTGGACCAAACCTTTGTCCTATGAATTGACGAAGGATTCTGACCTGAAAGGCTGACAATTCTTTCTCCCCACAGATACAACTCAACATGCTGAGTTTCTCCAGCAAATGTTTTGATTTTGCCCCATGACTCACAGCTTTTGAGTTTGCATTGTAGCATTAACACTTCCCATCTCATCTAATAACTTCCCCTCTGAGATGTTCCCATTTCTGGTGAAGATCATTGATCTGAATGCCTCTCTCCTCATGCCTTTTCTTTATCTCCACAGATACTATATGGCCTGCTGTTTCTGTGTGCATTCACTCACTGCAATAACCTGGTCAAGATATTTTAATATTGGCATATTTACAGGAAAAGGGGAATTGCAAGATTGGGATGGGAAGACTAGGAGTAATCAAAAGACTTTCAAAAAGATGACACATGCATAATGGGCCGTTTGGACTCTGCCATTGTTCAATCTCAAAAGAAGTTTGGAAGTCGATAGTTGATCTGCCCCAGGCATCCACACCTCTTCCCCATAGCACTCACTTCCAAAATCTTTCAAAACTATATCTACTTTCTCTTCGCATAACCCATTGATATAGTTTCCACAACCCTGGGAGGTGGTGAGGCTCCTTTTCTTAGTAACTGTGTCCATTCGCTCCCACTCATGAATCGACCTCACACAAGGTCTCTTCTGGACAAACACAAACCCCGCAGATGTTGAAATATTGAGCAAACCGCTGAATTCCCCCAGTTTCTCACTCAATCTGCTGGGGTGAGGGGACACTAATCTCGATGAAGGACTTTGGCTCGAAATCTCAACCTCTCTTCCCCCCCCCCCCCACTAATGCAACTAGACCCACTGAATTCCCCCAGCAGATTTATGGTGAGCTTCACATTTCAGCACCTGTAGTCTTCTGTGTGGATCCTACCTACCAGCTTTCGGTTGTTTGCTGGATCTCAACCCAAACCCCCGCTCAGGATCTTGTACGTTTCACTCTTGGGGAACCTTCACAACAAACTGTTTTAAACACCTAATAAAAATGGTTGTTCAATGGACAAAAGACAAAACTAGATGCAATGTATCAGCAATTGGTCTATTTCCTGCAGCATTGTAAAATAGACAGGTGTTTGAACTTGATTGTGTGAACTCAATATGAGTCGTCTGGAACGTATCTCTAAAACCGATCTGAACCCAGCAAATTTATCACACAGGAAATCATGAGAACTACATTGAACCCATCAAACTCCCACAGCCATTCTTAGCTCGCTGTAAACCAGAGACGACCAAGAAAGAGTCAGATACATAGAGACACAGAAGAGGAGGGGGAAGAGAGAGAGAGAGAGAGAGAGAGAGAGAGAGAGTCAGATAGACAGAGATACAGAGGAGGAGGGGAAGAGAGAGAGAGAGAGTCAGATAGACAGAGACACAGAGGAGGAGGGGGAAGAGAGAGAGAGAGAGAGAGTCAGATAGACAGAGATACAGAGGAGGAGGGGAAGAGAGAGAGACAGTCAGATAGACAGAGATACAGAGGAGGAGGGGAAGAGAGAAAGAGAGTCAGATAGACAGAGACACAGAGGAGGAGGGGGAAGAGAGAGAGAGTCAGATAGACAGAGACACAGAGGAGGAGGGGGAAGAGAGAGAGAGAGAGTCAGATAGACAGAGACACAGAGGAGGGGAAGAGAGAGAGAGTCAGATAGACAGAGATACAGAGGAGGAGGGGAAGAGAGAGAGAGTCAGATAGACAGAGA
Organism: Narcine bancroftii; assembly: GCF_036971445.1. NCBI lineage: Eukaryota > Metazoa > Chordata > Chondrichthyes > Torpediniformes > Narcinidae > Narcine > Narcine bancroftii. The sequence goes on from NC_091475.1 coordinate 199,204,422, forward strand.
CACAGAGGAGGGGGGGGGGTGAAGAGAGAGAGAGTCTTGCCTTCTAGACAACTGGTCGGCACCATGAGATTGTCCGCCTATCACGGGAATATCGGCCGCGCAGAGACGGAGGATCTGTTGGCATCGATGGGGAAAGACGGCAGTTACCTGATGCGAGATAGTGAGACCGTGCCCGGAGCCTATTGCCTGTGCATACTGTAAGTATGGAAACGAATGGAAACGTGGGAGCTGGGGAAGGGCTCAACAAAAGCTGTGAGTTGATGACCTGAAGCAGCTGAGGAGGAAAGGTGCGCGAGTGAAACGAATGGAAACGATGTTGATTCTGTGCATTCCTCGGTCCCGCTCATCCTTGAGGAGAACCTTTCAGTCCCTCCTGAACCAGACTGGTAATGATGGCTCCGGGCCTGCGAACACCCAGGGGTATCCAGCTCACGAGTCGGTCAGCAGTCCCCGCCACATGGACCTTCTCCAATGAACCTGCCTAGGTACGAAGGAGCCGGCTCGCCTCCTTTACCGTCTATGTTGCACGGGTTCTCAACACTGCGGGGTTTAACTTGAGAATAATGTAACCCTGAAATTGTCCATCGAAGTGCAAAGACGGTTCAACTCCACCTCAGACGATGGGAGAGCCAGACCGTGAAACCCGGGGCTAAACACAATGTGCTGGACGAGCTCAACGGGTCCAGCAGCATCGGAGGGAGAGAAATGGTCAAGGGGGAGCCTTGTAAGCGGGCGTGGGGTCGCAATAATACCCCGGTTATGCCCAATAAAGACAAAATGTCTGGGTGGCATCTTGAGAACTGCTCCAATGCTCTGCGTTTTGGGAGGGAGATCTGGCAGAAGTCCGAGCCCAGGCACCCACCCCAGAAATAAAACGCCCCATTTGTGTTTCTTCACTCTAATTTCACATTTCCAAACTCCTGGCAGTAACACAACGTTGTTATAAAACGCAAATTTATTGACAAACCGATTCCAGCCAATTGAAACCAGGGGCCGCCCCATGAACCCACCAACTCCGTGCGCTTTGGGACAGAAAGCGGAGACCTGGACCCGCGCAGGTCACAGCCAGAACGTGCAAACTCCTTCCAGAGGGCGCCGGATTCGCCCCCCCCCCCCCCCCCACCCCGTCCCGATCACTAGCGCTGTAACACGAAATCGACATTTGGGAAGATTGGAGAATGTTTTCTGAGCTTCAGCTCCGAAGCAGGATCCATCCAAAGCCGCGCGGGTTGAACTCTCTCCCCTCACCCCTCACATTCGGCGCGTTGTCGCCCACGGGTGAACAGACCTGACCATCCCGTTGTAAGGGAGTCTTTGCACGTCCCGTCTTTTCGTGGCATTCAGCGCGTTATCATTTACGGGAAGGGGTGACCCGCGAGCAAATGGCATGACCGAGAAACAAAAACTCGTTGCCTTCGGTTTCACCGCAGTCAGGCAATAGAACATTTGATTCAGCAAAAAAAAAACCCTGCTCTTTCACAACTTGTCTCCCAGTTTAACGTGGGGGGGTGGAGAGAATAATGCACTTTGCTGAACAATTCCAGTGTTTTCTGATTTTATTTCTTGGTACTAGGAAAGTTGTGGGGATTCCGTGGAGGTATTTGCTCATTTTCTCGCCGGCCAACGAAATCCTCTGTTGGCGACCTCATCTGTTCTTGACCAGTCACATTATTTGGTGGCTGTCCTTAGGGATCTGCCGAAAGGGGTTGATCTAAAACCGTGGCACACACGAGCGTACACACCCGCAAACACACACATATACAAGCACACACACACTCTCATGCGTGCAAAAACACACACTTATGCCTGCGCACCCCCCCCCCCGCAAAACGCACATATGCAAGCACACACACACACACTTATGCCTGCACACACACGCGCGTGTACACTCCCGCAAACACACACATATGCAAGCACACACACACTCTCATGCGTGCAAAAACACACACTCATGCCTGCGCACCCCCCCCGCAAAACGCACATATGCAAGCACACACACACACACTTATGCCTGCACACACACGCGCGTGTACACTCCCGCAAACACACACATATGCAAGCACACACACACTCTCATGCGTGCAAAAACACACACTCATGCCTGCGCACCCCACCCCCCCGCAAAACGCACATATGCAAGCACACACACACTTATGCCTGCACACACACGCGCGTGTACACTCTCGCAAACACACACATATGCAAGCACACACACAGTCCCATGCGTGCAAAAACACACTCATGCCTGCACACACACACACACACGCGCGGACACACCCGCAAAACACACATATGCAAGCACACACACACTCATGCGCACACATGCGTGCAAAACACACACCCATGCCAGCACACCCCCCCCCCCCGCAAAACACACACATTTCCAAGCACACACACACTCCCATGCGAACAAAAGCACACACTCATTCCAAAGTGCAAAATCATTCGGGGGTCCTGGATAGAACAAATAGAAAGGTCCTATTGGTGGAAAAATAAATATAAAAATCTGTAGCAGGTCGAGATCTGAACTGAAGTGCAGGAAACATCCGTGGAAAGCACGTATTGCAGGTCCAAATAAAACCCCACGCGTAACTATTTCAAGATTCGTTCTCCCATTAGTAAAGGGCAAACAATCGGGGAGCGCAGCTTTGAAACACGTGTGGAAGAATTAAAGGGGAGAGCAGACGGAGGGTTCTTTTTGTGAAGGGTAGGTGTGTATTTCGGAAACGCCCACCGCTTGATATGATGCTTGGATGAGTGCCCGAAGAACCTTGAACGAGTGCTGGTGGCCAGTGTCCGGCTCCGGGGCTCCGACCGTCTCCCGGGTCTCTCATTCTTTCCTTGAAACGTCGATTGATCTTTGGCGAACGATTTCCCTATTCCAGTTATTGCATCAAACAGCGGGGGCGGGGGAAATGATACAGGCCATTCGGCCCACCCGATCCTTGCCGACCCGTGAGCACCCATTTGAATGAACCCCACTCGTGGCCCTGTAACCTTCTGCGCCGGAGAATGAGAACGGAGAGGAACCCAACGGGTCAGTCCAGCATCCAGTGAGATAAATGGCCAGTCAGTGTTTCGGAACGGGGTCCTGACGGGCGGTGAGGGGCCAGGCACTGGGAAGGTGAGATTAAAACGACTTGGGGTTCGGTGTAGGTCTGGATTTTCTCGGCCACCTCGTGCGATTCAAGCGATCGTCCAGACGCGCCTGAACTGCAGCGAAAAGTGCGGGGAGCGGTTGCGACCCGAAACCCAAACCGCTATTTTCCTCCCATTGATTCTGCTCGCCCCACTGAGTCCACTCCAGATTCCAGTGTCAACAGGCCTATCTCCTGGGTCTTCAGTCTAAGTTTATTGTCATCTGATGGTCCAACCCGACGAAACAGTGTTCTCTGGACCTTGGTGCAAAACACGCAGACATACAAGCAGACATAGTACACAGACAGACAAACATGCACGCATGAGAGTGTGTGTGTGCTTGTATATGTATGTTTGCACTACGATGCCACCGCAAAACACAGAATTTCATGACTTGCTCATGACACAGTAGATCCTGCTTCTGATTCTAACAAGTATTCAGAAGTAAAACACGAAAATCTGTAGTCGAAGTAACAACATAATGCTGGAGAAACTCAGCAGGTCAAACAGTGCCCTTTGTGACAGCAGGTCAGTGTCCTTTTTGACACTGACCTGCTGAGTTTCTCCAGCATTGTGCTTATGAACTATTCAAATAAATATTGCTTAATCTTGGATGGTTAGTGTGGGCAGCTCCTTTGGTCATTCTCAATGCCCATGGAAATTCCTTTAAATCAAACCTGTATGCTTAATAAAAAAGGCACAAGAACCTTTCTTTAAAAAAAAATTGACCAGTCCATTTGATCAACTCATGGTCTTCCACCACAATATTACAACCGGCAATTTAATTCTCCACATTGAGGCAAAGCGAAGACAAATTGGTGGTGCCCGAGATCTATCCCTGCTGCACCTTTTGGCTTCAAAATATTGGTAATTGGGTGTCCTTGTAAAACAGCCTTCACTTCGTTTGATGCTGCAATTCCTGAATGGATGCAGGCACTGGCGGATTATCTACCATCCCGGGCCTGAGGCTGAGTTTTAGTAAGGCTCCCCCTGACCTTGCCCCCACCCCTCAAATTCCCCATGGACTCCACCTTTCGTTGAATAGTATAAAATGAAATTGTTCCATCTATTAGCCTTTGCACATGATGCTCTCATATATTCTAAATGTACCCGCTGGGTATGTGCTGGGAATACTCCAGTTGGTGTTTGGTTGGAGCGGGGAAGGAAAAGCTTCATGAAAATCAAACAAGACTTTACTTTGCAGAAGCTGTCTGCTCGCTCTGAATAATTTGAAAAGTTGTTAGTTATAAAAGTTATCCTAAAATCAGTTCTAAAAACAATCTCAATACAACATAACACAGGAGAAGGGAGAGTCCTTTTTGAAAAAAGTAATTCTCTCATGTGCGACGCTGCATAAGTCGAAACCTGCTGCAGAAGGCTCATGCACGTGTACCCATGCAAACATTGGTTGACAGGTAGCATTGGAAATGATGGAGCCCAAAATGATAGATGTGGCCGAGACCCCGCTGCTGATTGTCAGGTGAACGCAGTACTTCAGTGAGACTTGATTGATGGGTGGACCCAGGACTAACGTGAGCCCATATTGACAAGTAGTTACAATGGTTGTGATGGGCCCCCTTACCTTCTGGGCTCCTAGGCTTCAGCCAACTCAGCCTAATGGTTTATCTACCACTGGATTCATGAGGGCTGTGCCAGATGCACTGATTGTCTCTCTGTCAGAGCGGGAAAAAAGAAACAAGGATGTTTTAAGTTGAATATTTTAGTGTTTGGTGCACCAGAGTTGTTTATGAAAAGAGATGTTTTATATCACAAAATTGAGAGCAGGAAGCGGTTTTCTTGCTTTTGCATCTATGCAGCATTTGAGACCAAGACCACACAAGGATTGAAGCAACAGTTCACCCAAGGGAAAGCACAGTGCAACTTTCAAGACATGATCAATTCTTAGCTATGCTTCAATAATGCCTAACTTTAATTTGAGGCATTCAATGTGGCAACAGGCTGGAAGGGGTGGGTGTGGAGCATGTGTTAGGGGCATGGAAAGAATCATTCATTTCAAAAGATCAACATTTGTAACAGAAAGCAGTTTCCAGGGCCATGATCTCTCTCAGCGAACACCATCCTCCACCTCTGAACATCACTGTCCCTGAACATCACTCCCCTGAACAACACTCCCCCTCCCTGACATTACTCCCCTGAACACTACTCCTCCAAACATCATCCCTGCAACCTCACTCTCCCGAACACCACTGCCCCACCCCACCATCAATCCCCTGGATATTATTGCCCTGAACACCACTCCCCCACCCCAATATCCCTCCTCTGGACATGACTCCAGTGAACACCAATCCCTGAACATCCCTCCCCTGAACACTATTCTCCCCACATCACCCCCATCGGACCCCACTCGCACCCGAGAACTCCCAATCGATTAGACCGACACCTTCGAGTTGCCTTGCAGATTTCTTTGCACCGGGAATTAATTCAGCCCTCGGTTTTAGCATTTTAAATGACAACTGTAAAAGGTTATGTTCACGCAAATTCAGACAATTTGGGAGATTAAATAATTCCAGCATCTCCCTTCGAGACCTCGGACGCAAAAGACTTTCAAAGCACCGAGTACTTGCCAGCTCAATGTGCAGATCCTTGAATCTTAAGGCGGGTCAGGGAGCATCCTTGGAGGGGAGCGACCATCGATGTTGCCTGTCCCACTGAGACCCTGCACTTTATTGGAGTTGGAGAACAGAGAGCCAGCGTGGGCAAGTTTTATCGGGCCAAGATCCAAAGATACAAACAATTCGCTTCAGTTTTGGGTTTCACCAACTAACAATTCTGTTTAATATGTTGCAGTTGTTAAAATGATTGAAAGTGGATGAAATCTTTTGGTTGCGCTTTCACGTAGAGCGGAGCATGGAAACACACCAACGTATCAGCGGAGCCCTGGTTTAATATATACTTCATGCTCCACAGTTTCTACCCACTGATTTGACGGCTGTGCGAAAATGACAGTGGAGAAAGCACCAAGGTTTAACACCTTCAACAAAGGGCTCGCGTTTTGGGTCACCAGCAGGCGGTGCAAGAAGGGTGTCAGCTTCAAGTCGGGTTGAAGCAAGGAAGTCTGCGGATGCTGGGTCGAGTCCAACCCACCGAAACTCAGCAGGTCACCGAGCCTCCACGTTTGTGTGTGGCCTCTCAACGTCGCTTTGAGCTGCCGCTGAGCTCCTGCGAAAACAACAGAGGGATTTCCAATTTCAAGCCTCAGCAACTGGAGCAAAAGTAGAGAAAGCCTGCGGATGGCCAGTATGCGGAGGAGAGAGACCTTGGAAAAGGGCAGCCTTCACACTTTAAATTTTTAAAAATTCTTCACACTATAAACCATACTGACCAAAATACATACAGACAGTTTTCTCTTGAATATATAGTGTCATTTTCTCCCCTTTTTACCCCTCCCTTCCCTCCCTCCCTCATTATTATTATTCAAAGTTCAATCTATATGATACATTAAACCCTTTAAACAATGTCATCACTTAATAAAAATAAATAAGAAATTTTTATCTTCTACTTTTATATACTGAGTCAGTTCATTTCGTTGTCTTCTTCTGTCATTTTAGGTGGTAGAGGTCCGTGGTAGGATTTCTCTATTGTGTTTCATGTACGGTTCCCATATTTGTTCGAATATTGTGATGTTATTTCTTAAATTATGTTATTTTTTCCAATGGAATACATTTATTCATTTCCATGTACCATTGTTGTATTCTCAGGCTATCTTCTAATTTCCAGGTTGACATAATACATTTTTTTTTGCTACAGCTATCATGATAAATCTTTTTTGTGCTCCATCCAAATCGAGTCCAAGTTCTTTATTTCTTATATTACTTAGAAGAAAGATCTCTGGGTTTTTTGGTATGTTGCTTTTTGTGATTTTATTTAATACCTGGTTTAGATCTTCCCAAAATTTTTTCACTTTCTCACATGTCCAAATTGCATGTACTGTTGTTCCTGTTTCCTTCTTACAGCGAAAACATCTGTCTGATACTGTTGGGTCCCATTTATTTAACTTTTGGGGTGTGATGTATAGCCTGTGTAACCAATTATATTGTATCATGTGTAGCCTCGTGTTTATTGTATTTCTCATAGTTCCGGAGCATAGCTTTTCCCATGTTTCATTCTTTATCTTTATGTATAGATCTTGTTCCCATTTTTGTTTGGGTTTACAGCTTGCTTCCTCGTTCTCCTTTTCTTGCAGTTTGATGTATATGTTTGTTATAAATCTTTTAATTATCATTGTGTCTGTAATCACATATTCAAAACTGCTTCCTTCTGGTAATCTCAGCCTGCTTCCCAATTTGTTCTTCAAGTACGTTTGCAAACATTGTTTCATGAGTTATATTATATTTGTCCTTCATTTGTTCAAAAGATAATAATTTATTTCCCGAAAAACAATTTTCTATTCTTTTGATCCCTTTTCTCTCCCATTCTCTGAAGGAAAGGTTATTTATTGTGAAAGGGATTAGTTGATTTTGTGTCAATATTAATTTTGGTAGTTGATAATTTATTTTATTCCTTTCTACGTGAATCTTCTTCCAAATGTTGAGCAGATGGTGCAATACTGGTGAATTCCTATGTTGCACCAATTTTTCATCCCACTTATATAGTATATGTTCAGGTATCTTCTCCCCTGTTTTATCTAGCTCTAATCTGGTCCAATCTGGTTTTTCCCTTGTTTGATAAAAATCTGATAGGTATCTTAATTGTGCTGCTCTATAATAATTCTTAAAGTTTGGTCGCTGTAAGTCTTCTTGTTTGTACCATTCTGTTAATTTATCTAGTGCTATCCTCAGTTTCCCCCCTTTCCATAAGAATTTCCTTATTATTTTCTTTAGCTCCTTGAAGAATTTCTCTGTTAGGTGAATTGGCAATGATTGAAATAGGTATTGTATCCTTGGGAAGATGTTCATTTTAATTCAGTTTATCCTTCCTATCAGTGTTAGTGGTAAGTCTTTCCAGTGCTCGAAGTTGTCTTGTAATTTTTTTCATTAATGGCTGATAATTTAGTTTATATAGATGGCCGAGATTATTATTTAGTTGTATACCTAGGTATCGAATTGCTTGTGTTTGCCATCTAAATGGTGATTCTTTCTTAAACTTTGTGAAATCCACATTATTCATTGGCATTGCTTCATTTTTATTTGTGTTGATCTTGTACCCCGATACTTCTCCATATTCCTCCAATTTCTTATGTAATTCTTTTATTGATATTTCTGGTTCTGTTAAGTATATTATAACGTCATCTGCAAATAGACTGATTTTATATTCCTTCTCTTTTATTTTTATCCCTCTTATTTTATTTTCTGTTCTTATCAGTTCTGCTAGTGGTTCTATAGCTAACGCGAACATTGAGGAAGATAGTGGACATCCCTGCCTTGTTGATCTGCTTAACTTAAATTGGTTTGATATATATCCGTTTACTGTCACTTTCGCCAATGGTCCCTTATATAACGCTTTAATCCAATTAATATATTTCTCAGGTAGGTTGAATTTTTGTAGTACTTTGAATAAATAATTCCATTCTACTCTGTCAAAGGCTTTCTCTGTGTCTAAAGCAACCACCACTGTTGAAGTTTTGTTTCCTTGTACTGCATGGATTAAGTTAATGAATTTACAGATATTGTCCATTGTTTGTCTTTTTTTAATAAATCCAGTTTGATCTAGTTTTACTATTTTTGGTACACAGTCGGCCAATCTGTTTGCTTATAGTTTAGCTATTATCTTATAATCTGTGTTAAGTAGAGATATTGGTCTATATGATGCTGGTGTTAGTGGATCTTTCCCTGTCTTTGCTATTACTGTAATTATTGCTGTTTTGCATGAATCTGGTATGTTTTGTTTTTTTTCAATCTGGTTCATTACTTCCAGGAGAGGAGGAATTAATAAGTCTTTAAATGTTTTATAGAATTCTATTGTGCAGCCTTCACACTTGAGGCATCAAGAGGCAGGAGAAGGGAAAATTAGAATCAGAGTTTATTGACACGAACATGCCACGAAATTCATTGCTTTGTGGCAGGATGTTATGTTAAAATGGTACAAGGCCAAATTTAGATTATTGTGTATAGTTTTGGTCCCCAAAGTACAGGAAAGATCCCAACAAATTGGAGAGAGGGCAGAGAAGATTTACTAGAATGTTGCCGGGGTTACGGGGTCTAAGTTATCGGGAAGGGTTAAATAAGTTAAGTCTTCATTCTTTGAAGGTTGAGAGGGGATTTGATTGAGGAATTTAAAATTATTAGGAGTATAGATAGAGTGGACGTGGAGAGGTTTTTTTTCCTTTAAGAAAGGGGGAGATAGAAATGAGAGGACATGAGCAGAGAGTTTAGAGGAAACATGAAGAGGGACATTTTTTACTCAGAGAGTGGTGGGTGAGTGGAACGAGCTTCCAGACGCAGTGGTGGAGGCAGGATCGATATTAGCATTTAAGGAGAAGTTGGGAAAGGAATAGAGGGTTATGGGTTGAGTGTAGGTCAGTGGGGTTAGATGGAAGAGAGTGTTCAGCTTGGATTAGAAGGGCCAAGTTGGCCTGTTTCTGGGCTGTAATTGTTATATGGTGTATATATATATATATATATATATATATATATATATAGACATACATATGATTATACAAACTACTTTACAAAATAAATGAAAAGAGTGCAAGAATGTCAAAGTGAGGCAGTGTCTGAGGTTCATTGATCATTCCAGAATCCAATGGCAGAGGGGAAAAAAGGTGTCCATGTGCCGCTGAGTTCTAGTCTTCAGGTTCCTGTACCTTTTTTCTCCAATGGTAGTAGAAGGCATCTTGGATGGTGAGTGTCCTTGAGGATAGAGGCTGCTTTCTTAAGACATACTCAACTGCTGAGCCTTAGATGAAGACTGGTTCACATTCTCCTGACTTCCTCCTGAAGTCCATAATCATCTCCTTGGTTATGCTAAGTGCAAATTGTTGGTGCGACTATCTCCCTCCTTCCTCATTGCCACTTGTGATTCTGCCAACGACTGTGGTGTCATTGACAAATTCGTAGACAGCATTGGATTTGTGCCTGGTCATTGGTGTATAGTAAGTAGAGCAGTGGGCTTCGGCAAGGGGAGGGAAGACCTCAATTTCAACCAATCAGGGATGGGCTCTGTCAATGTAAAGATGAGGTAGAAAATTGAATTCCTCAGATCCATGAGCCAACTGGTGTCAGATTGTCAAATGGGTTAAGGGGCCAGCTGGGGGGTGGTAATGTAGACAAGAAAATGGAACATAGAACATTATAGACCTTTCAGCCCATGGTGTGATGGCCACTATGGAAACTTTTTCCACATCCAACCCTTCCCTACCGCACACCCTTTTCTTACATCTCTGATTCTATCAGAATGAAAATTTATTGTCACAAAGTTTGTTGTTTCGTGGGAGCATTACAGGGCAAATATTGCTCTAGATTACATTTCAAAATAAATAAGTGGTGCAGGAAAAGAGGAGAAAGTGAGGCAGTGTCTGTGCTCATTGTCCATTCAGAAATCTGATGGCGGAGGAGAAGAAGGTGTCCCTGTTCTGCTGGGTGTCAGGCCCCTGTCACTCCTTTCTGAGAAGAGGGTGGTAGAGGTGTTTGGGTATAGAGGCTGATTTCTGAAGACACTATCTCTTGTAGATATACTCAGTGGAATGAACACTAATGCTAACGATGTCCCTGGCTGAGAGTTTTTTTTAACCTGTCCTGTGCATTGGTGCCTCCATATCGCACAGTGATCAAACCAGACAGAATGCTTTCCATGGTACACCTGTAGAAATTTTCAAGTCTTTGGTGACAAACCGAATCTGTTTAAACTCCTCATGAAGCATAGCCGCTGGCGAGCCTTCTTCATTGATTGCATTGACATGGAGCCCCCAGGACAGATCCTCAGAGATGTTGACGTCGAGGAATTTTGAAGTTCTCGACCCTTTCCAGTGCTGAGCCCTCGATGAGGACTGGTTCATGTACTCTTGATTTCCTCCTGAAGCCCGCAGTCAGCTCCTTGGTTTTGCTAAAATTGAATGCAAGGCTGTTGTTGTGCACCACTCAACTAGCTGATTGATCTCAGTCCTGAATGCTTCTTCATTGCCATCTGTGAATCTGATGACGACCGTGGGGTCATCGGCAAATATGTAGACAGGATTTGAATTGTGTCTACCCACATAGTCAAGGGTGTAGAGTGAGTAGAGCAGTCCTAAGCATCTTTTGAATGTCTCAATTGTACCAACCTGCATCACCACCCATGGCAAGATATTCCAGGCATCCACCGCTCTTTGAGTGAAAAACAAAATACCTCTGACATTTCCTCTAAACTTTACTCCACTCACCTTAAACAAGCAAACCCCAGTTTTTGTTATTGTTGCCCCAGGATAAAGATATTGCCTCTCCACCCTAACTAAACCCCTCATAATATTATATCCCTCTATTAAGTCACCTCTTTTCCTTCTTCATTCCAAAGGGAATGCAATAAACTCTGAGCCAGATTACAACATCGGAGTCCTGTGTGATGTGCTTCACAAAAACATGTTTAAACAAGGACATTCCAGATATGGGCTACACTCCCCCACTGTGCTAGCGTCTGGAAAAACCAGTGGAGATGGTGTTTTTGACATCATCAATTCATTGTGGTGCACTGCTCTACTCATTCTACACCCATGCCTGTGTGACCAGGCACAATTCCAATACCATCTACAAACTTGCTGATGACAGGAGGGAGATAGATGAGCTCATTGAGTGGGCTCACAACAAACAACCTTGCATTCAACATTAGCAAAACCAAGAATTTGACTTTGGTCTTCAGGAGGAAGCCAGGAGAAATGAACCAGTTCTCATCGAGGGCTCAGTAGCTGAGAGGGTCGAGAACTTTAAATTCCTGCACGTCATCATCTCCGAGGATCTGTCCTGGAGACTCCATGTTGTTGATGCCATCGTGAAGAAAGCCCACCAGTGGCTATACTTCGCGAGATTGTGGGGAGATTCGGTATGTCACCGAAGACTTTTGAAAACCTCTGCAAGTGTACCGTGGAGAGCATTCTGGCTGGTTGTGTCACTGTCTGGTATGGAGCTGCCAACGCCCAGGACAAGAAAAAAAAATTCCAGAAGATTGTTAACTCTGCCTGGGACATTACCAGACTTTACTCCATCAAGGACACCTACAAGAGGCGGTGTCTTAAGAAAGCTGCCTCTCTCCTCAGGGCCATGTCCTTTTCATTCTGCTACCATCAGGAAAAAGGTGCAAGAGCCTAAAGATGAGCACTTAGTGGCACAAGGACAGCTTCTTTCCCACTGCCATCTGGTTCCTGAATGATCAATGAACCAAAGACACTGCTTTACTTTGACTTTTCATGCACTATTTTTATTTATTTTTGTCAGGTGATTAATATGAATGTTTACATTTTGATGCTGCCGCAAAACAACAAGACTGGCTGAGTTTCTCCAGCATTTCTGTGTTTTCACTACAATCAAGAAATCTTCAGACTTTGGTGTTTGACCCACTGAGTATTGTTATGGGCCCAGAGGACCCCAAAACCCAGCAGCAATAGAAATTCACCAAGACAAATGGTTACTTAAACAAAAGTTGCTTTCAATTATCTTTAAACATGAAAATAGGATCAAACTAATTTATTATTATTAACTTAACCCCCTTCTAATTCTAGATGCACTTGTATGTAATGTGTGTAAAAGTTCAGAAAAGTTCTTTGATTCACAGTCCAATTTCACTTCTCATTCCTCCAAGTTCACTGGTTGCAGGCAATTCTTATACTGTGCACAGAATTTAACATTTATAAAGTTCACCAGGCTTTGGTGCTTGAAAGGAAAATGGTTACCACTCAGGAAGGTTCTTGTCAGTTTTCAGAGAGAGATTTGTGTCTTGCCAAAGAAACTCGCCCCATCAGGGTTTTCCAGATGATAACCTCTTTCTTTCAGGTCACTACAGAGTTTCTTTTCTGTTTCCCTTATTTTAAGTGAAATATTATACAGCCAGCCATCTCATCTTGTATTGGCCACAAGGACTTTGAACAGGCTGAACTAAGAACTCACAACCTGTCTTCAAAATGGGGTTTTTCCACAAGCTTGCCAGCTTGTCATATTCCAGTCCCAGTTGCTGCTACTGAACTGTAGAACTGAATTCTCTCTCTCTCTCTCTCTCCCTCTCTCTCTCTCTCTCTCTCTCTCTCTCTCACAGAGAAAACCACATGACCCCCTTAGAACAGCAAACTGAACTTAGACTGCGGCTCCGGACCTAATATTCCGAGTTCGTTCATCTGTTGCTTTCCAAAACAATAATCCATTACTCCACAGCATGTCCAATTAACACCTACTTGTGAAGTCCTTTTAGGCATTCTCCAAAGCTTTTGCAAAGACACCTGGAGCCTGAACTGTCTGGCTAGAGCAAAGCTCTGGCATTTTAAATGAGATCTATTTTGAAGTGACCTACACTAAAAAAGCCTGCCACAATTTATCTCCTTTAAAACATATCTATATACAATATAAAATATTACATAATTTGCCGAAGTATCAATGGTTCTCAGTGACCAGATATTTCAACCACATGCAGAGTTGGATGTCAATCCCAAGGTACCAACAAGCCTTTCATGCATTTACCAGTACGAGCGCAATGTACAATTCCCATTCTTTAAAGAATATGTTTATTGGTGTTTACATTAGAAATAATTAAACAGTACAGTTATATATTGTGCTATAAGATTCAAGAGAGAAAAAAATAATTATTACAAAAAAAATCCAGAACACAATCATATTAAAGAAATAGAAGTTAACCACACACAAGACTAGTCTAAAAAAAATGAATCAAAACCCCCTACCGCTAAGCAAGGTTAAACATTTTCATGTAGGAATCAATTGACAACAACCTAGAGATGGACAGGACAGCACCAAAGCTTCAGAACAACCTTAATTATTTAGATTATGATAATGGTCCCCTAAATGGGCCCCATGTCCTTTGGAATATATGAATATATGAATCAATTGCAAAATTTTTATTTTTATTTTAAAATCTTACCAGATCATTCTTTAAAAGTGTCTCTCTTCTCTCCAGGAATCAAACATTTGTTCATACTTACCGGGTTTCTGAAACTTCTGGAAAATGGTCTGTCCAGGTAAGTAGAAAAGTATTTACTTAATCCCACTTGTGGCACATTGAGTGTTAACTCCAGGATTAATCTTTGAATGCCATGGTCATTGTTAATCTACCAGCCAAACAGATAGTAAGATGGCAATACTTAGAGAGAAACGTGGGTACCGCAAAGATAATTAGTGGAAAGCGAGAGACGATAACGTGAGATTCTGATACAGAAATGAAGGTGAACACCCAACAAAAGCAGCTTCTTCCACTCCGCTATCAGATTTCTGAATGGACAATGACCTTCAGACACTACCTCACTTCCTCTTCTTTTGCACTAATTTATTTATTTAGAATGTGACGCTGCTGCAAAGCAACAAATTTCATGACATGTTCATGACAAGAAATTCTGAAATATATGATCAAAAAACTCTCTGAGTGCTAACTCCTGAAAGCCACAACTATCACAACATCAGGAAACTAATTTACTTGCAAGGATCCTATGTTGTGGAACTACACTGGGGAAATACTCAAGCTGAAAGGACTCAATGAATCAGGCAGGCATCCCTGGAGAAACTGGTCTCAACCAAAAATATATCCATGGATGGTGCCTGATTCACTGCGTACACAGAAACGCTGGAGGAACTCAGATGGTCTCGCAGCATCCACAGGAGGTAAAGATATAATATCAATGTTTTGGGCCTGAACCCTTCTTCAAGTTTGGAGTAAAAAAAAGCCAAGCATCTGTGTTAAAAGGCTGGGGAAGAATGGGAGAGGGGTATGAAATGATAACAGGTGTTATATGGATATGACAACAGGACAGGGGAGAGGAAAAGTGAGAATTAATTGGTGGAGGTGTATTGTGGAGGGTGATGAATGTCACATGGTCTTAATACACGCAAAATGCCAATCAGGGTCTCGCCCCACCCATCACTGCACACTTGACCAGTGGCCCCTTTAAGTACCTTTGTACTTGGGCTATTGGCCATTGTAATCGATCAGACCTTGGTAAATTATCTGGCGTGGACCCTCCAGCCTTATAGGGGCTCAGTTCTTTCTCTTTGCCATCTTCGAGGGATCATCCTGCTTCACTCTAGGCTGAGTTCTGTGGAACAGTGCTGGAGAATCATTTGCTGAGATGTGCACTGTTACAGGGTTGGAAACATTTTAATCAGTGTCCCTAGTATCATTGAGCCATGTCTGCAATGAGTCAAGGGGTGGCGGGTATCGTATTGTTTTTCCTTGATTGTGTGTACCCAATTCGTTGTGTGTGTGTGTGCATTTTATCCCGTTACGATTTTTCCCACGCTCATCTTCTATAAATTGTGCACGTGTTTTATTCCTGTTACGATTTTCCCACGTGCGTCTTCTGTAAATAAAATTATTTACCGCTAGACTGTGTTCAGAGTCCTTACTTTTGAGGCCCATCGAATATTTTTTTTCAACCACAACAGGAGGAGATATTTTTGGTTCTGTGAAAGGGGACAGAAGAAAAAGGGGAAAGGGATGGAGAGAGAGTACAAGAGGAAAGAAGACCAAGGGAAAGATCGGGGGGGGGGGGGTTCTAATGGAAACCAGAGAACTTTGGGGAAGGGCTCAGGCCTGAGACATTGGTAATATATCTTTACCTCCTATGGATACCATGAGACTGGCTGAGTTTCTCCAGCATTTCTGTGTTTTTACTACGATCAAGAAATCTGCAGACTTTTGTGTTTGACCCACTGAGTATTGTTATGGGCTCAGAGGACCCCAAAACCCAGCAGCAATAGAAATTTACCAAGACAAATGGTTACTTCGACAAAAGTTGCTTTTAATTATCTTTAAACATGAAAACAGGATCACACTTTAACTTATTATTATTAACTTAACCCCCTTCTAATTCTAGGCGCACATGTATATAATGTGTGTGTGTAAGTTCAGAAAAGTTCTTTGATTCACAGTTCAATCTCACTTCTCACTCCTCCAAGATCACTGGTTGCAGGCGATTCCCCGTAGATGTTCTTGATAGTTTTGCACCACCTTTTGCAGGACTTTACACTCATGAGTATTGGTGTCCCTATACCGCCCTATACTGACCATGATGCAGCTGATCAGTACACTTTCCGCTACACATCTGTGGAAATTTTTCAGTGTTTCTGCTGTCACACCAAACCTCCGCAAACTCCTGTGCAAAATAAAGCTGTTGATGTGCTTTCTTTTTTTTTAAACTTTATTTCAGATTTTATAACATGAATAACATATAGGATTATATAAAAAAAAATTAAGAATAAAATAATAAAATTACAATACAGTATCAGTAATCTAAATAAACTATACCCTCCCCAATAATTATTACACATTAATAATCCAACTCAAATTAGTCCAACCTCCCCTTTCCCCCCAAAATAAAGAGTGAAGAATTAATAAAGTTAATAATATATGTGCGAAAAAAACCCACTTACAAAAAAAAACAAAAATATAACCGATTAAAATACTAACAAAAAGAAAAGTAATTAATACTAAGATATCAGACTTAAAAAACATATTTAAATCAAACTTAAATGCATATATTTAACAAACGGAGTTAAGATGAAACATATATTTAACTCAAACAATATAAAAAATTAGTAAAGTTAGTAACATTATCTATCAAAAATTCTTAAACAATAATCAATTCTTAAAAAAAATTGTAGCATGAAAAAAAGGATGAAAAAAAACTTTCTCTATAGAGATAAACCTTCACCAAATATCAACTAGCTTCACATCTATCATCATATTAGTCACATAAACCACCATCTTAAAACAAAATTCAAACCTCATTAAGCATTGTACAATTCAATTTTAGTACTCTTCCACCATTTTTCCCTTTTACTCTTGAATAGATACAGCAATGAGCTCTCTGAACCCTTCTCCATTAACAATGGCGTGAAGCAAGGCTGTGTTCTGGCACCAACCCTCTTTTCAATCTTCTTCAGCATGATGCTGAACCAAGCCATGAAAGACCCCAACAATGAAGACGCTGTTTACATCCGGTACCGCACGGATGGCAGTCTCTTCAATCTGAGGCGCCTGCAAGCTCACACCAAGACACAAGAGAAACTTGTGCGTGAACTACTCTTTGCAGACGATGCCGCTTTAGTTGCCCATTCAGAGCCAGCTCTTCAGCGCTTGACGTCCTGCTTTGCGGAAACTGCCAAAATGTTTGGCCTGGAAGTCAGCCTGAAGAAAACTGAGGTCCTCCATCAGCCAGCTCCCCACCATGATTACCAGCCCCCCCACATCTCCATCGGGCACACAAAACTCAAAACGGTCAACCAGTTTACCTATCTCGGCTGCACCATTTCATCAGATGCAAGGATCGACAATGAGATAGACAACAGACTCGCCAAGGCAAATAGCGCCTTTGGAAGACTACACAAAAGAGTCTGGAAAAACAACCAACTGAAAAACCTCACAAAGATAAGCGTATACAGAGCCGTTGTCATACCCACACTCCTGTTCGGCTCCGAATCATGGGTCCTCTACCGGCACCACCTACGGCTCCTAGAACGCTTCCACCAGCGTTGTCTCCGCTCCATCCTCAACATCCATTGGAGCTCTTACATCCCTAACGTCGAAGTACTCGAGATGGCAGAGGTCGACAGCATCGAGTCCACGCTGCTGAAGATCCAGCTGCGCTGGATGGGTCACGTCTCCAGAATGGAGGACCATCGCCTTCCCAAGATCGTGTTATATGGCGAGCTCTCCACTGGCCACCGTGACAGAGGTGCACCAAAGAAAAGGTACAAGGACTGCCTAAAGAAATCTCTTGGTGCCTGCCACATTGACCACCTCCAGTGGGCTGATATCGCCTCAAACCGTGCATCTTGGCGCCTCACAGTTTGGCGGGCAGCAACCTCCTTTGAAGAAGACCGCAGAGCCTACCTCACTGACAAAAGGCAAAGGAGGAAAAACCCAACACCCAACCCCAACCCACCAATTTTCCCCTGCAACCGCTGCAATCGTGTCTGCCTGTCCCGCATCGGACTTGTCAGCCACAAACGAGCCTGCAGCTGACGTGGACTTTTTACCCCCTCCATAAATCTTCGTCCGCGAAGCCAAGCCAAAGAAAAGAGTTATCCAATAAAAGCTCCAATACCACATTTAAATGTCCCCAATCATTACGTTAAAATTCAGATATCCAAATAATAAAAACACATCTACAACAAAATCTATATCTTCAACAAATGGAGCATAAACCACAAACAAAATTCAAGCCTCATTAAGAATTGTACAATTCAATTTATAACTTTCACCATTATTCCCTTCGTTCTATAACTAAAATAGAAAAATAATATACACCAGAATTACCACTCCTTTCACCTTAAAGTTAAAGAAAAAATATTAAAAAAAACTTATACATCCCATTCACATTTAAATTTCAAATATTCCTTATCTACTGAATAAACTTTTCAAAAAAACCACATCAATTTTTAGTTTTTTTAAAACAATATAAACAAAAAAAAACCCCTTCACTCTTTAATCTAATAATACAAAAAAAAAGGCAAAAAAAAAAAAACGGGTAGGAGGTTAAAAATACCCCCTCCCGTCTAAACCGTGCAATGCGGTAACTCCCAAAAAAAAATGGGTGTGAGATAACTCACACGTAACAGATGACTTTCAGGAAATAGTGCCTATCCAGTTCTCTCCCCCAACTCTCACTTCATCTTAAACTAACATCATCATTATTTAATATCCCTTTTTTAAAAAAAACATTAGAAAAAAAAGGACAACTCTTCTTTTAATCAGCTCCAACTGCCGAGTCACCATTACAACCATTCCTTCTTGGTGCACGGCTCTTTTCTTCCATCTCTTGTCTCCTTAGAGATCGCGGCGGACTACGTCTCTGTTGAAACCGAGTAATTTGCAGCTCTTGAGCAAATGCTATAGCTTCCTTTGGAGAATCAAAGAACTTTGGTTGGCAACCATCTTGAAAAACCTTCAAAACAGCTGGATATCTAAAGGTTGCCTTGTAACCTTTCTTCCACAACAACTCTTTAGCAGGATTGAATTCCCGTCGTTGGAACATAACTTCTTGACTCAAATCCGCATAGAAGAAAACTCGATTATTTTGAATCATCAAGGGTGATTTTCTCTGTTGTGCATTTCTAATAGCCACTCGTAAAATTATTTCTCTGTCGTAATAATTCAAGCAATGAACCAAAACAGGTCTTGGACTTTGACCTGAAATAGATCTTCTACGCAAGGCTCTGTGAGCACGTTCCAGTATTATACCTTCCGGGAAATGTTCTTGACCCAGCACCTGCGGAATCCATTCAGTAAAAAATTTTCTTGGGTCTGCTCCCTCCATACCTTCCGGCAAACCAATAATCTTTATATTGTTCCGTCTGGATTGGTTTTCCAAATAATCAATCTTTTTCACCAAATTTTTATTTTGAGTTTGTAAGTCTTCGACCATTTTGGTCACATCAAAAACTTGATCCCGTATTTTGTCTATATCTTCTTCACACGAATTAAATTTATCTCTCACTTCAAGCTTAAAAGCTCCAAACTCAGCCATCTGTTGAGAATGTATTTTCACCAGAGTATTAAACCTAGTACCAAGTTCAGTCATAATCTTGGATAATCCCTGCATTGTATAAGATAATTTAGATTCAAGATTCATAAAAATCTTTTCAATTGGAAGAGATTTTGGCTCAACAGATTCCTGCTTCTTCTGCATAACCAAAGGATCTTCTGTTCCTTCCTTCATTCTGCTTGCCTTCCTTGTAGTATGACTGCGTGTGGAAACCCCAGCCACAGCCTCTCCAGCAATGACTGGAGGACGCTGGCCGGGGTTTTCCCCAGTCCATAATGTATTAAGTTCTCCCAGTACATCAAGTTGTATAGGTTCTTCTATCTCAAGAGATGCAGTTTGCAGCGCCACCTCTACAGTTGACAAATACCTTTGAGTAACTCTTTGTTCTAAAGGCTGTTTGGCGCCCTCTTTAGGGGGCTCTACCGATGTAACATAGAGCTCTACATCCGAACACTGTACCTCTCTCCTGGGATCCATTTCACGCTGAGTCCCGGTGTCTTTCCTGTAGGTAGGCTCCAAAACTTGAACTTTTGGAAAATGTAGTTTTTTGATGATCTGTTGTCATTTTTTTTTGCTCTTTTCCACCAATTGTATCATCATAAGTTATATTTATAGCACTGAAATTATCTAAACTTTTAAAGAATTTTAACGGGCATGTTTAGACAGAACAATAAGATAGAGTCAGGAGAGAACTGGAAGGCATGTCTGATTCTTACGCCATCTTGCCACGCCCCCTTGATGTGCTTTCTTCATGATGCCGTTAGTGTGTTGGTCCAGGAAAGATCCTCCAAGATAGTGACTCCCAGGAAATTAAATTTGCTCATCCTCTCCACCTCTGATCACCTCAGTGATCACTGGATTGTACACCTCTGGCTTTCCTTTCCTGAAGTCAGTAATCAGCTCCTTAGATTTGGTGACATTCAAGGCAAAGTTGTTGTTGGTGCACCATTCAGCCAGGTTTTCAATCTCCATCCTGTACGCTGACTCATTCCCTTCCTTTATACAACCCACTACCGTGGTATCGACGGCAAATTTGTAGATGGTCTTACTGTCATACCGAGGTATACAGTCGCAGGTGTAAAGCGAGTAGAGCAGGGGGTAAAGCCTGTGGTGCTCCGGTACTGACGGAGTTTGTGGAGGAGATGTTCTTACCAATCCTCAAATCAAAGTGGAGAGAGATTTATAAAATCAAGAGGGGCATTGCTGTACCTGTGCTGTCTTCCCTCCACATTAACTAACACCTGCTCATTGCGGTGCCTTATGTAGTGTCTTTGACCTGGCATTGTCTTGTATTTACTGCGTCTTGTCTCTAAAACATAGAACATAGAACAGTTCAGGCCCTTCAGCCCACAATGTATTTTTCGACATACAGCAAGGTAACAGGCCCTTCTGGCCCATGACCCCCTGCCTCCTGACTACACCAATTAACCTACAACCTCTGTAGATTTTGGAGGGTTGGATGAAACCAGAGCACCTGGAGGAAATCCACGCAGGCACGGAGAGAATGTACAAACTCCTTACAGACAGTGACAGAGTTGAACCCAGGTCACTGGCGCTGCCACAGCTTAATGAAGGGCTCAAGCCTAAAATGATGGTTTTGCATCTTTATCTTTCCTATATAAAGTGCACTGTTTGACCTGCTGAGTTTCTCCACCATTGTTTCCATGCTGTATTGAATAAGAAGTTCCAGGATTTGGGGCTAGAAGCTAGGCTGTCCTTCCAAGTAGATTATGCCTTTCTCCACCACCTTCTTCAGCAGTCCTTCAGATGAGAGAATGACTTGGCTTCCACCCTTGGTATTGTTGGCTCTGAGACGGTTGACAAGGCTAACATGGGAACCGTGGACTCTTACACAGGGAAAGTGCGCATGCAGTTGCAGAGGGTGTGTTGCCTGTACGACGATATGTTCAGTCCGCTACTTATCAAAATTAAAGTCAAGGCCAGAATTCAGACTTATTCTCAAAGAATATACATGACATTAAATACAACCCTGATATACTTTCTCCTGCCGGCAAGCAGAATTTCCACTTATCGGTAACCGCATACAGAAAAAATATATATACAAAGGCAGAAATGTAAACAAAGAAAAATTGTGAACAGACAGACAGTGTAATTACAGAAAAAGAAATAAATATTCAAAAATATTCAAATAACGTGCAAAGTAAGAGACTTAAATTAATTTCTGATCGAGTCTGTTCAGGAGTCTGATGGTATCACGAGCCCAGAGGACCCCAAAACCCAGTAGCTATAGAAATTCACCAAGACAAATGGTTACTTCAACAAAACTTGCTTTTAATTATCTTTAAACATGAAAACAGAATCACACTTTAACTTATGACTATTAGCTTAACCTAACTTAACTCCCTTCTAATTCTAAGCGGATGTGTATGTAATGTGTGTGCAAGTTCAGAAAAGGTCTTTGGTTCTCAGTCCAATCTCACTTCTCACTTCTCCAAGTTCACTGGTTGCAGGTAATTCTTATACTGTGCACAGAATTTACCATTTATGAATTTCACCAGATTTTGGTGCTTGCAAGGTAAATGGTTACCGCTCAGGAAGATTCTTGTCAGTTTTCAGAAAGAGATTTGTTGCTTGTTGTTGCTGATTCCTTCTGATCATCCACTTCAGTTTCTTGCCGAAGAAACCTGCCCCTTCAGGCTTTTCCAGATGATAACCTCTTTCTTTCAGGACACCACAGAGTTCCTTTTTGTTTCCCTCATGTCAGCTCTTTCCTTTTGTATGGACCACAAGGGCTTTGACCAGGCTGAGCTAAAAACTCACAAAATGGGGTTTTTCCACAAGCTTGCCAGCTTGTTTTGTTCCAGTCCCAGCTACTGAGGCTGACGGTAAAATTGAATTCTCTCTCTTCTCACAGAGAAAACCACAAGACCCTCTTAGAACATCCAACTGCACTCAGACAGACTGCGACTCCGGACCTAATCTTTTGAGTCCGTTCATCTGTTTTTCCAAACCAATAATCCATTACTCCACAGCATGTCCAATTAACACCTACTTCTTCTTTTCTTCTTTGGCTTGGCTTCGGGAATGAAGATTTATGGAGGGGTATGTCCATGTCTGCTGCAGGTCGTTGGTGACTGACAAGTCCGATGCGGGACAGGCAGGCACGGTTGCAGGGGAAAATTGGTTGGTTGGGGTTGGGTGTTGGGTTTTTCCTCCTTTGTCTTTTGTCAGTGAGGTGGGCTCTGCGGTCTTCAGATTTATTCTCAAAGAATATACATGACATTACATACAACCCTGATATACTTTCTCCTGCCGGCAAGCAGAATTTCCACTTATTGGTAACCCACTGGCGGTGGTCAATGGGGCGGGCACCAAGAGATTTCTTTAAGCAGTCCTTGTACCTCTTCTTTGGTGCACCTCTGTCTCGGTGGCCAGTGGAGAGCTTGCCATAGAACACGATCTTGGGGAGGCGATGGTCCTCCATTCTGGAGATGTGACCCACCCAGTGCAGTTGGGTCTTCAGCAGCATGGATTCGATGCTTGTGGACTCTGCCAGCTCGAGTACTTGTGAAGTCCTTATAGGCACTCTTCAACGTTTTTGCAAAGACATTTAGAATCTGGACTGTCCGGCTTGAGCAGAGCTCTGGCATTTTAAATGAGATTGTTTTGAAGTGGTTGTAGGTTACCTACACTAAAAAACCTGCCACAATTTAACATATCTATATACAATATAAAATATTACATAGTCTGTCACAATAGCAACTGTTTCTGAACCTGCTGGTATGATTTCTGTGGCACATGTACCTCTATCCTGATGGCAGCAGTGAGAGCAGAGTATATCCTGGGGGGCTGTAGATCCTTGATGATTGCTGCTGCTCTCCGATTGCATCAATGTAGATTTTCTTGATGGAGGGGAGGATTTTGCCTGTGAGGTCCTGAGCTGTGCCCACCATCTTTTGCAGGGTTTTACCCTCAGGGATATTGGTGTCCCTATTCGAGACCATGATCCAGCCAGTCAGCACACTTTCTACCATACATCTGTAGAAATTTGCCAGGGTTTCCGATGTCATACCAAATCTCGGCAAACTCCTGAGGAAGTGGAAGCGCTGATGTGGTTTCTTCACAATGCTTTCGCATGTTGGGTTCAGAAAGATCCTTATGCAGAGCTTCTTGGTGGTGCTGATTCATGAACATGAGGATCTTGTTACTGAAGGAAGCCTAATAACTTGAATACACCTGAGATTGTCTGATCTCAGAAACTAAGGCCCAGGCCTGGTCAGTACTTGAAGGGGAGACCACCTTGGAACACCAGGTGCTGTAGGTTTCTGTGAGGGGCACTGGACAAAGTGGCAACTCTCTGACTGCCTTACGGTAGACAAAAGTTTAATGTACGTTTCATTCTAAATGTAGTATTTCATGACAGCAATGGAACCTTTATCTTTATTCTGAATGCTCTTTCTCCAGTTTGAGTGGATGTTGGCAAGAGACACATGCATGGATCAAAAGGTTTCCTCAAGGTGGCTTTCAGCATATTCTTCTATATTTTTGTTTGTCTGCTGGTAATCTCTGCCTATTTATATCAGCGGTACCCAGCCTAAGTAAAGCTCTCATGACATGTTCGTGGTCGTGTTCTGATATTCACTTGAAAAAACTCTTGGTCAGATTTGAGAACTCTTTACAACCTTTCAAAGAAAAAAAACTGGATAAACATCAAAAAAAGCTCACAGTGACTGCTTTTATTCAACTCCATTTAGCACGGCGATGCATTACATTTACATGCTTCTTGTCTATTTCTAGAAATAAACATGAATAAATATTACCACAGCCTCATTCGATTGGATTAATACTATGATTGACTGTCTCAATGTAATATTTAATTATTGGTTTGCAGTAATTTGGTGTAAGGGATTAAATAGTTCCGTTGTCATACCCACACTCCTGTTCGGCTCCGAATCATGGGTCCTCTACCGGCATCACCTACGGCTCCTAGAACGCTTCCACCAACGTTGTCTCCGCTCCATCCTCAACATCCATTGGAGTGCTTTCATCCCTAACGTCGAAGTACTCGAGATGGCAGAGGTCGACAGCATCGAGTCCACGCTGCTGAAGATCCAGCTGCGCTGGGTGGGTCACGTCTCCAGAATGGAGGACCATCGCCTTCCCAAGATCGTGTTCTATGGCAAGCTCTCCACTGGCCACCGTGACAGAGGTGCACCAAAGAAAAGGTACAAGGACTGCCTAAAGGAATCTCTTGGTGCCTGCCACATTGACCACCGCCAGTGGGCTGATCTCGCCTCCAACCGTGCATCTTGGCGCCTCACAGTTCGGCGGGCAGCAACCTCCTTTGAAGAAGACCGCAGAGCCCACCTCACTGACAAAAGGCAAAGGAGGAAAAACCCAACACCCAACCCCAACCCACCAATTTTCCCCTGCAACCGCTGCAACCGTGTCTGCCTGTCCCGCATCGGACTTGTCAGCCACAAACGAGCCTGCAGCTGACGTGGACTTTTACCCCCTCCATAAATCTTCGTCCGCGAAGCCAAGCCAAAGAAGACTGCAGATTATATGTAGAAAGAGCCTGGTGCATTGTACTTCATAAAGTCACACTGATTCACATCATAAATCACGAAACATCAGAAATGTGAACTCCCTCAGTCCACAGGCATCGCTTCTGATTGGAAACTAATATAATTACTCATTCATTTCTTGTTCAGATTTGCATTTTTCTTGATTTGTTTTGAAAAAATAAGTCTTTCGATGTTTGAGTAATTATTTTGCATTTTATAGATTGAGGATGCACTGCAGTAATAAATATTGTTTCAATTTGTATCTGCACAGACTCAACTTCTTTTCAGTGCGCATATCTAACATGCAGAAATCAATCCTATTAAAGCTAAAGGGCCTTTAAAATATTAGGCGACGGCTTCGGTTTACACGGCAAAGCAAGATGAAAAAAGTTAATGTTTAATGTTTTATGCATTATTACATCAATGTTTCAATTTCAATGACACCTTGTTAATTTATTTTTATTGCTTTGATCACTGGGAGCTGAGGCCAAATCCTTTGAATAAAAGGATTTGAATAAAATAAGAATTTGAGAGACAGTTTCCCCCCCCAATTTTCTCTTGAGAACACCCATCAAACACAGCAAAACCCAAGACAACTTAAGTAAAAACGTACACCAATCTGACCGCAAATGATGGTCATGGCGGCTGTTGACTGAGGTGATCTAATGCTAAAAGGGACCATGATGTTTCCTGTGAGGTGGAGATTGGAAATTTGCTGCATGGGAATTATTACATTAGAGGAAAATGCTGAAGATCTGATAATTCCTGAAGAAATTTGAGTTTTACATGATAACCCCAGTGAACTCAGAAATTACTTCCAGTTTCCCCCTCAGAAGATTAAAAGAATGCAATAACATTCAAAGTAGAATGTTGAAGAACTTAATGAGACATAAGACCTTCTGACTCCTGTTTCACCATTGCGTCTCAATTATAATATCCAATAATATCTGAGCACTTCTGAGATGTTTTGATACCACTATACTATTTAAAAAAAATAATAATTAAGTTAGAATATATCTTTGCTTTATTCCAAGTTAAAATTCTTATTTGGATTAGAAATGGTCAGATTTATTGCCCTTTTTTCAATGTACCAAGAGATGAATGTGAACAAGAGCTTTGTATAGAAGTTGGCAACGCCATTATAGATGTTTATGGCACGGAACGAAACCACTTACCTCATCCTTGCAAACTGGCGAGCAATGGACTTTATTCATCCCACTTCTGTGCACTCGATCCATATTCCCGGAGGTTATGGATATTCAAGAATTCTTCTGTATACTTTAAACATGTAGAGAGAGTTTCTGTGAAGTGAGTTCAATGCACTCACTCAGAAAGTTATTTGTTTCTCAACTCTGCACTTCCTTCAATAACACAATTCTCTGCTTCTGTTTCCTTCGATCCAGAGGTAACGATTTTGCCACCTAAGCAGCCTTGCTCGATGACAATATTTCTCCAACCTTGTTACTATTCTCTTCAACATGATAATATGGAAGATAAAGTTATGTTGGTGCATGTGCATGGATTTCAAACATGATTATTGATGTGACCTCTTTGCCCTCTCTGCGCATATCCCTCAAACTGGTGCATACCCAAGTTATTGACCTCTACCTTATCCTCGAATCACTGCACCAATGATATAGTGTTTGAACTATTGTACTGACCTTGCTTTTCAGTTGGCAAGGAGCCAAGAGAGTAGCTGCAGTCGCTGTGAAGAGTAATGATTTAAATTTTTTATTTAGACGTGTAGAAGGGACCGAGTGGACGGAGCAAGTGCTTCGTGAGAACTTATAAAAAGAGAGACAGCTGGGGTTGATTTGTGGGAGACAGTAATTGGGTAATTAGTAGAGGGCCAATAAAAGGAGGGTGTGGTAAAGGAGTGGCCCAGGGAGTGGGGTACTGAGGCTTTGGGCGAGTAGAGGCTGAGGAAGAGCTTCCAGTGAGGGAAGGTTTGGTAAGTTTTTTTAAAAAAAGTTTATCTTTAACTATCCTAATTTAAATTGAAGAACAGGTGATGGAGGCAGTTGAGTTCTCTGATTACAGGATGTGGGATTCAGGGACAACACAGATGTTCCTGATAACTGCACCTACAAAGGGTGCATCCAGTTGCAACTCCTGAAAGACCAGGTTAGGGAACTGGAGTCGCAGCTGGATGAACTGCAGATCACAAGGGAAGCAGAGGTGGTGTAAATAGGAGTTATGGGGAAGCAGTCACCCCCAACATTCAGGGAACTGGGTGATTGAGGAAAGGTAGGAAATGGGCAATTGAGGAAAGGTGGGAAAAGGGCAGTGCACAGTACCCCTGTGGCTGTTCCCCTCAACAACAAGAATACTACTTTGGATACTGTTGGGGGGGATGATTTACAGGGGATGTCATGGAGGTTGGCCCTCTGGCACAGGGGGTGGACCCTTGGCTCAGAAGGGAAGGGGGGAGGAAAGAGAAGGGCTCTTGCAGTTGGGGAGCAGATAGGAGTTTGCTGGATGAGATTGGGGCTCCTGGTTGTTATAGTGCCTCCCAGGTTCCAGGGTCAGGGATGTCACTGAGTCCACAGCATTGTGGAGGGGGAGGGCAAGCAGCCAGTTGTGATCCATGTGGGAACCAATTACATAGTTAGAAGTGGGGATGAGTTCCTGAAGCAGGATTATATAGAGTTAAGGAAGAAATTAAAAAGCAGGGCCTCAAGGGTGGCAATCTTGGGATTTCTGCCTGTGCCATGTGCTAGTGAAGGTGGAAACAGGAAGTTGTGGAGAATGAATGCGTGGCTCAAGAGCTGGGGCAGGGGTTTAGATTTCTGGATCATTGGGATCTCTTCTGAGGCAAGTCTGACCTGTACAAAAAGGATGGGCTGCCCTTGAACTAGAGAGGGGCCAATATCCTGGTGGGCAGGTTTTCTAGAGCTGTTGGGGAGGGTTTAAACTAGTTTGGTTGGTGTGGGGGTGGGAATCAGAATGAGAGCATGGAGATTAGGGAGGAAGAACACCTAATTGGAGGAAAAAGAATGTAAAAAAATAATGAAGGAGATAAAGGTAGGTAGTAATAAAAGGAGTGTATGTGGGGGACCGTCTCTCAAGGGCATATACTTTAACGCAAGGAGCATAATAAATAAGGAGGTGAGCTTAAGGCATGGATGGCCACATGGAAATATGATATTGTGGCCATCAGTGAAACTTGGTTGCAGGAAGGGTATGTTTGGCTGTTAAATATTCCAGGATTCTTTTGTTTTAGACAAGATAGAACAGGGGGCGGGGGAGGGGGGTAAAAGGTGGAGGAGTTGCCTGGCTTTATTAGAGAGAACATTGCAGCCATGCTGTGGCAGGATGGTTTGGTGGGTAGAATTGACAAATGGCAAAGGCATGAAAACCTTAATGGGAGTGTACTATAGACCACCAAATGGGCTGAGGGAATGGGGGGAGCAAATTTGTAAGAAGATTGTGTATATGTGTAATAAACATAAGCTGGTAGTTGTGGAAGATTTCAACTTTCTGAGCATTAACTGGGATGCTCATACAGTAAGAGGGCAGATGGGGTAGAGTTTGTTAAGTGTGTTCAGGAAAGTTTTCTTAATCATTACATAGAAGAACTGACTTGAGGGGGGCAATATTGGATCTCATTAAAGAATTAAAGAATGCAGTGGGTCAGGTTTGTGTTGGGGAGCACTTTGAGTCTACTGATCATAATGCTATTAATTAGGCTAGTAGTAATGGAAAAGAATAGATGGGCTAAATGTTGAGATTCTTGATTGGAAGAAAGCAAATTTCAAGGGGTTGAGAAGATTTGGAGGTTGTGGATTTGGATAAGATATTTTCAGAGAAGAATGTAGCAGATAAATGGAGGATATTCTGAGTGCAGAGTTGATCTGTCCCTATGAGGATTAAAGGCAATGGACTGTATTTATCTGTAGGGAGCCTTGGTTTTCAAAAGATATTGGGAACTTGGTTTGGAGGAAGAGGGATGTACACAACAGGTATAAACAGCAAGGAATATGTGAATTGCTTTAGGAATGAGTGTATTTATTAAAAAAAAAGCACTTGAGGAAATTAAAAAGGCTAAAAGCAGATATGAAGCTACTTTGGCAGACAAAGTATATATATAAAAAAATACAAAGGGTTTCTATAGGTACATTAAAAGTGAAAGAATAGTGAGGGATAAAATTGGGCGCCTTGAAGATTGGTTGGGGGGGGTAAGCTCTGAGAAGTCAGAGGAGATGGAACATTTTTAAACTTTTTTTCAGTAGTCACTTAGGAAAAGAATATTGAGCCAGATGAAATGAAGAAATATGGGAGGGAGCTCATGGATAAGAATTAATGAGGAGGTAGTGTTGGCTAAGTTGAAAAAGATCAAGGTGGATAAATCTCCAGGTCCTGACAAAATATTCCCTAGGACCCTGAGGGAGGTTAGTGAACAAATAGTCACTGGCCACGGGGGAAGCTCCTTGCCACTGTTCAAAAAAGAATCCCAAAGTAAATCTAGTAATTAAAGGCCTGTAAATCTGACATCGGTGGTGGGTAAATTAATGAAAAGTGTTCTTAGAGATAGTATATACAACTATTTAGAAAGACAGGGATTGATTCGGGGTAGTCAGCATTTATATGGTAGATCATGTCTAACAAATCTTGTAGAGCTTTTTTTTGAGGAGGTTACTAAAAAGGTTGAGGGGAAGGTGGTAGATGTTGTCTATTTGAACTTTAGCAAGGCTTTTGACAAGGTTTCCCATAAGAGGTTAGTAAGGAAGGTGGAAGCATTAGGTAGTGAAATGGATTCAGCAATGTTTGGATGGGAGATACCAGAGAGTAGTAGTGGAAAATTGTTTGTTGAATTGGAGGCTGGTGATGAGTGGAGTGACTCGGGGATCGGTACCGGGCCCACTGCTGTTTGTCATATATATTAACGATCTAGATGATAGGATGGCAAATTGGATTAGTAAATTTGCAGATGATAAAGGTTGGTGGTGTTGTGGACAGAGAGGAAGATTATCAAAGCTTACAGGGTGATATAGGACAGTTAGAAGAGTGGGCTGAAAGATGCCAGATGGAGTTTAATACTGATAAATGTGAGGTGCTACATTTTGGTAAGACTAATCAAAATAGGTCATACATGTTGAATGTTTGAGGAGTGCAGTGGAACAAAGGGATTTAGGCGTCATAGTACAGATACACGATCCTTTATCCGGAACCCTTGGGGGACAGTGTGTTCCAAATTTTGAATTTTTCCAGATTTCGGAAAGCCAGATTTAAGCCCACCCGAATTGTGCTGCTGTATCCACCCCCACCCCCTTCCAGTAGTGCTGCCAGACTCCCCCTCACCTGCACGGCAGTCATTCGCCCGCCCGACTCGTGCTGCCATCTCTTTCCCCACTTGCCAGATTTTGGAGCTTTCTGGATTTGTGTGTCCTGATAAAGGATTGTGTTCCTGCATATAATTCTCTGAAAGTTGAATCATCTGTAGATAGATAGGGTGGTGAAGAAGGCATTTAGTATGTTGATTTCATAAATCAGAGCATTGAATACAGGAGTTGGGATGTTGTGTTGAAATTGTATAAGGCATTGGTGAGGCCTAATTTGGAATATTGTCTAGTTTTGGTTACTGAATTTCAGGAAGGATATAAACAGAATAGAGAGAGTGCAGAGGAGGTTTACGAGAATGTTGCTGGGGTTTCAGGGTTTGAATTACAGGGAAAGGTTGAGCAGGCTGGGACTTTATTCCCTGGAGCATAGAAGGTTGAGAAGTGATTTGATAGAGGCGTTTAAAAATTATAAGGGGGATGGATAGATCCAATGTGGATATGCTTTTTCTACTGAGAGTGGGGGAGATTCAAACAAGAGGGCATGGATTGAGAGTACAAGGAGAAAAGTTTAGGGGGAAACATGAGGGGGAATTTCTTCATACAGAAGGTGGTGTGAGTGTGAAATTAACTTCTGTCAGTGGTAGAGGAAACAAGATCTATGTTAATATTCAAGGAAAGGTTGGATAGGTATATGGATGGGAGAAGTGAGGAGGGTTATGGGCCAAATTCGGGTCAGTGGGACTAGGTGGGATAAAATGTTTGGCACGGACTAGTAGGGCCAAACTGGCCTGTTTCCATGGTGTAAATGGGTCTATGGATTGTTGGCCAATGTCTTGCCAACAAATATGCCTGAGTATTTCAACAGTATTGGAAATGACCCTTGTGGGTAACTAACCCAAAGATCTGGCAAGCTCTGTGAGCAGATGCCCTCTTTTCTGAGGCTGATGCCTCTCGGGCATATTGTCCAGCAACTAACTTCCACAGATGGCAAACAGTCATGTAGTTTTACAGCATGAAATCAGGCCCTTTGGCCCAATTTATCCCTGCTGACCAAGTTGGCCTCATTTGCGTCATATCTCTCTGAACAACAAATCTAATTATTTTGGAAAGTACGAAGAAAAGTTCTAAATCAGCAATATACACATGTTTAGGGTAGAACCCAAGATACTATAATTAAATCTTACAAATTGTTTAAGAAACTGTTGTATTTTTCTGGAGGCATCATAGAACATATCTACAAAATTAATCTTGTTCAAGCCAGGAAGTTTGCTTTCAGTATTTAGAAGAGCTAAGACGCTATGGACATCCTTGGACCTCACAATCAAATGCTTCACCCTAGTTTAAGGTTTAAAGCTTGAAGTCTGTAAAGTGAAGGGAGGAAAGTTTAGGGGAGCCATCAGGATGTTTTTTTTTTATGTTGAGAGTTGTGGGATCCTGGAATGCCTTACCAGGGTTAGTTGTGGAGGCTGGCATTTACAGACTCTAGGATAGGCACATGGATGAAAGAAAAATAGAGGGTAATGAGGTAAGAAAGCTTTTTTTTTTGGTAGGAATATATATCTATAGGTTGGCACAACATTGAAAGCTGTACTGTTCTATGTTCTGCAGAAGCTGGAGATCTGAAATGAAAGCAGAATGTTTGAAAGGTCAGGTGGTATCAGTGGAAAGAGAAGCAGTGTTACTGTTCCACGCTGAACACCCTTTGCCTGAAGGGTCAACATCTCTAGTGACACATTTCATTAAGCCAAATACATTGGAAAGTTTGATGGCAATTTCCATGTTTTTGTTTCAAGTTCTGCACAAGCAAATATTGTGCATTTGTGGTCAGTTTCATGTAGTTAATTTCTGCTTTTCTTTTAACAACAGAATGGGGTTAATTGTTTTTGAAAACCCAAAGACCTGCTTTGGCACTCTTGAATTGCACAATAAGCTCTTTACAGAGCTGTTTCCTATTGAGTTGCGCTGAGTATGCAGTTCTTGAACGCAGCAAAACCTTGCACAAGTTCTGCATCAACTGAGCAGCTGACAAACATACCCACCTAAATATGGAGAGATTTTACAGGGGAGGGGAATGTATGACCTGGCTGCTGTGTCTTCTCTGTTAAAGCAGTAAGTTGTCTTCAAAAGTATGTCAAGTTACAAAAAGAGAGGCATCAATTTAAACAGAGGCACATTAGAATTTGGTTTTGGCAAAGGTGCTTAATCTCAGTTACCTATCCCAGAGAGTTATGGAGACTTTATCATTTGAAATATTTAAAGTGAAGGTGGATAGAGTTTTGAAAGATCAGTGAATTTAGGGCTGTGTGGAACAGGAAGAGATACATTAAAAAAAATTCAAACTAGCAGATGCTGGAATATTGAACAAATAACACTGGACAAGAAATATTTTGCTTTTTGACAACTTTTGGGTGTACTTTATGGATTTTGGGCTGCTGATCAAAAATCCCATACTTTTTTAGATCTAACCTATTTTTGATTTCCTGTCCTATTTTAAGTCTACTTTAGCATTACAAAACCACGAAGGGCAACATGAAAATGAAAATTCATTTTCTGCATTTGCACTTGGACGACTTCCCTGAAGACGGTGGCTAATGTGGTGAAAGGTTTCACCAGGGCATTGCAACCATCAAAAAGCAGTATCAGGGCAGCTGGAATCCATCAATGCTGGCTGACTATTATTGGACATGAGAGGCATCAGATGCTGGGTACAAATGAAAATCAATGGCAAAACATTTTTAGGTCGGTTGAACTAATACAATGTGTCAGGATCATTAAACATGCTAAATTCAATAAAAGTTAATTTAATGTTTCTCAACTTCCTACATGATACAGAAACTCTGAAAATTGTCTTTGTATTGACCTTGAAGTAGTCTATCATTATCCCCAAATTCTTTTCAGGAGGAAAACCTTTTGAAAACATTTGTGGTCCAGTGTAATTATCTGCTGGAGAAACTCCATATGATCCAGTAATCAGGTGGAGAGGGTGAGCAAATTTAAGTTCTTGGGAATCACTATCTGAGGATCTAATGGTGTTATGAAGAAACCATCAGTGCCTCTACTGCCTCAGGAGTTTGGAAAATTTGGTATGACATCAGAAACATTGGTAAATCTTTACAGATGTGTGGAGGAAAGTGTGCTGACTGGTTGCATTAATCTGGTATGGGGACTGTACTGACAATAACCACACCAGCAGTGCGAGTATAAGACAGCTGTAATAAACTAATATGTACACTAAGAGTTTGGCTCCGAATCATGGGTCCTCTACTGGCATCGCCTACGGCTCCTAGAACGCTTCCATCAGCGTTGTCTCCGCTCCATCCTCAACATTCATTGGAGCGACTTCATCCCTAACATCGAAGTACTCGAGATGGCAGAGACCGACAGCATCGAATCCACGCTGTTGAAGATCCAACTGCGCTGGGTAGGTCACGTCTCCAGAATGGAGGACCATCGCCTTCCCAAGATCATGTTATATGGCGAGCTCTCCACTGGCCATCGTGTCAGAGGTGCACCAAAGAAGAGGTACAAGGACTGCCTAAAGAAATCTCTTGGTGCCTGCCACATTGACCACCGCCAGTGGGCTGATATCGCCTCAAACCGTGCATCTTGGCGCCTCACAGTTCGGCGGGCAGCAACCTCCTTTGAAGAAGACCGCAGAGCCCACCTCACTGACAAAAGACAAAGGAGGAAAAACCCAACCCCAACCAACCAATTTTCCCCTGCAACCGCTGCAACCGTGTCTGCCTGTCCCGCATCGGACTTGTCAGCCACAAACGAGCCTGCAGCTGACGTGGACATTTACCCCTCCATAAATCTTCGTCCGCGAAGCCAAGCCAAAGAAAGACACTAAGAGGTCTTGTCTCTCTGCAGACGAACCTGGAAGGCTAGACTGTAGCTCTGGACTGCTTTATATACAAGGTCACTGGGATGACCCCTGGTGACCTAGTGGTGTAATTACATATCACCATTGGGACACCAATACCCCTGAGTGGAAAGCCCTGCAAGAGGTAGTGGACACAGCCCAGAACATCACAGGAAAAATCCTCTTCATCGTGAACATCTGCGGGGAATGCTGCCATGGGAGAGCAGCAGCAATTATCAAGAATCCACACCACCCAGCACATGCTCTGTTCTCACTGCTACCATCAGGTTCAGGAACAACTGCTACCCCTCCATCATCCAACAAACTCAATGAACTCCTTTCAGGAACTCTTAGTTTATACTTAATTGATTTTTTTTCTCTGTATTGCACAGATCAGCTTGTTTACATTTCTTTATTTGTTTACATGAGAACATTGGTAGTGCAAAATAATCATGAACTCAAGAAGTGGTAATTCTGCCATGCCTGCAGGAAGAAAAGAATCTCAGGATTTTATGTGATGTCATGTATATATCTGATAATAAATCTAAATTCTGAAATCAATTTGCCAGGCAGCATCCATGGGTAGAAATTGTCAGCCAACATTTCAGGATTAGGACCCTTTATTGAGACTCATTTGTTGAGATGAGGTGTGGGGTAGAGCAGCCATGAACCTATTGAATGGCTTCCCAGATTTGATGGGCTGAGTGCCCTATTCCTGTCCTGTTTTCTTGTTTGTTGATTGTAGCACTTTTTCAGAGACTGTAATGCTGTGAAAGGTGCTTTAAAAATGCAACACTTTTTTTCTAAAAACATATGGACCTCTGGTATTGAGGGTTTCAAGACTGGGATTGGTTGTGGTCACATTACTGGAAAATTGTAGATGCTTTGGAGAGGTTGTAGAGGAGATTGACCAGTAAGTCTCCTGGTTTGGAGAACAAGTCATATGAGGCAAGGTTGACAGAGCTAGGGCTTTCCATTTGGAGTGACAAAAGATGAGAAGTGACTTAATAGGGCCTCATAATAAGATTGAGAGCCTTGGATGGGGTGAATAGCCACCACCATTTTCTTGGAGTGACGATAGCAAATACTAGAGGACATCTGTTTGAGGTGAGTGGAGGAAAGTGTAGAGGAGATGCCAGAGGTGATTATACAGAGTGGTGGGTGCCTGGAGTACATCGCCAGGTTTGGTGGTGGAGACTGGTACAATTGGGACATTCAGAAGACTCTTAATTTGACACATCGATGCAAGAAAAAGAGGGTTACACATGTGGAGTAGGGAACAATTGCATTGTAGAGCAAGTTTACATAGGCTGATGCAACGTTGGAAGCTGAAGGGCTGTAATTTTCCATGTTCTACAGAACTTTTACCCAGCCTTTCTAAAATGTAAGTAAAACACGAAAGTCTGCCGATACTGTAAATGAAGTTAAAAACAGTGCTGGAGAAACTTAGCAGGTCAAACAATGTATTTTATAAAGGTACATAACAAACGTTTTAGGCTTGAGGCCTTCATCAAGGTATTAGTGGGATGTTTGGTGCCTGAACAAAATGGGGGGGGGGGGGGGAGGAGAGAGGGGGGGAGGAAAAAAGGAAAAGAAGGCAATGGGCAGGGGGATTTATGAGCGGGAGGTGGTATATGAAATGACTGTTTGATCTGCTGAGTTTCTCTAGCATTGTTTCTACTTTACAAAATCAAGAATCCAGACTAACATCCCACTCTCCTTCTCTCTCTACTTCGATCAGAGAGCTGTTGAGTTGACGAATGTCTGGGAACATGTGAGCATCTGTATATCAATCATGGAGAGGGGTTCACTGTTCCACTCCACACAGCACCTATTCTAACCAGCTGCCTCAGAATCAGGAATATTTAACCCAGATGACTGAGCTATCCCTCTTTTGAGGGATGTTATAAC
Organism: Narcine bancroftii; assembly: GCF_036971445.1. Classification (NCBI taxonomy): domain Eukaryota; kingdom Metazoa; phylum Chordata; class Chondrichthyes; order Torpediniformes; family Narcinidae; genus Narcine; species Narcine bancroftii. The sequence continues at coordinate 199,240,770 of NC_091475.1, forward strand.
TGGATTGCACCTGTTTTTCATTAACTATGTGTGATCGTACAGATTCTATCACCAATGTGTATATGTAGTGTAGGATGACTGTGATTGGCTGAGAGTGTAGCCACACCTACTGGCAGGTCTTAAAGGGTTGCTCCTAGCCAGACCAGGTCATTCTGGACTGGTCGACCTACTTGTGATATGCTCCAGTCTTTTAGTTAATAAATGCCTTGGTTTGGATCAACAAGACTTTGGTTCTTTTCGACACGCTCTACAATGATAAAAATAATTTCAAATTTGTTGCATCACCTAGGAAGTTGGAGAAACAATAAATTAACTTATTACATTTAGCATGTTTAATCTCATAATGGTGCTCATTAGTTCAACTGACTTAAAAATGTTTTGCTGCCAATTTATTCATGTACTCAGCATCTGATGCCTCTCATGTCTTTGTCCAACAATAGTCTGCCAGCACTGATTGATGCTAGTTGCCCTGATACCACTCTTCCATGGTTGCAATATCCCTGCTAAAACTTTTACCCCTGTTCGTCACTGACTGCACCAAGATCAGCAGGGAAGAAGTCTAAGCGCGAATGCAGTCAATTAATTTTCAAATGACACATTGCTCATCCTTGAAGCATGTTGTCCATCATGTGGTTTTGTGCTCTGTAGTTACCAAGAAAATCCTCAGCGATATCTTTATATCTCTTCATGCATGCACTGGCCTAAGACAAAATTTACATCGCCCCAGCTCTGACTGCATGCTTAAAATATGACAGAAAATCATAAAATTAGGTTCTATCTAAAAAGAGCAAGTGATAAGAAAATTGTAAGTTGATTTTCATGATCAATAACCCAAAGTGCATTAAAATAAAAAAAAAAATGTTTTCAGAAAGAAAATTCTTCGTTGCTCAGTGTAATTGTGGCTTGGACTACAGATCCGGAGACACTAATATGAATCTGACCATTGCCGAGTAGGAAATTTAAATTCAGTTAATTAGCTAAATGATCTTAAAAGAGAAGCCAGTCTTTCTAAAAATCCACCTGGTGGTTCATTTGGGCCAGGAACACTGGCATCACTAGAATGGCACTGACCGCACCAGGTGACATGATCAGAGGGGCGTGAAACCAAAATTACTGCCTATATTAAAAAAAAAATTGTGCGGTGTTTCAGTAGAATTTTTTTATAAATAACAAAAAGAAATTCTTTTTTTTAAGCCCAGCGACAAGGCTGAAACTATGCTATGGTTCTACTTTTTGAACCTTCTAATCGGGTCCAGACAGAGCTGCCATCATTACCCAATTACAATGAGACTTCAAATCACATGGTTTCATCTGCACGCGCTACAAACACGGGCTGTTGTTTTGTTGCCGCTGGTGCTTTTTATAGTCGCGGATTTTGTCACATATTCTGGTGTTTTAGCGACAATATTGTGGTCATTAGTATTTGTGCACCTATTGGCAAAATGTGAATTCCTGCTGCCAGTTGAATTGTATAGAATAAAGTGGCTCAGCTTGTGCGTCAAGAGGTTAATCTGGTCAGTCAAATGATTGGGTGAAGTGCATGAGGCTGATGAGTGTCTGGGCAAGCTGACGATCAAAATGTGTCATCCCCTAGGTGTTCTGAGAAAGCTTCAGTGATTAATTTGAATAACAGCTGTTGGCATAGAAATCCTGCTTTCTTACACCCATTCTTATAATACGCAGTGGTGGAATGGTAGCAAGAATTTTAGGACATCACTTGAGAGTTCAAATCCCACATCCATATCAAGCACTTCTTGTCCCATCAGTTCCCATGTTGGTCTCATCAGCCACCTTAGAAACTTAATTCTGGTTGAGCCATCAAGGTGTAGTGCAAATTTAGGGAATTATATCTTTTGATCCAATTCAAAATTATACTGTTTCCATTGAATGGATCCCACAACTGTGCTCTTATGCTGCCCTGGCTTTGTACTTCATCTTTGTTTTATTGTATCTTATACTCTGTAGTTGTGCTTTGGTGTGCTTACTACTCTCTAGCCCTTTTTCCACTGGCATCCCGGTTAAATGGCCTTGCAATGTCCCGGTTAAAGAAGCCATTTTTGATGTTTCCACTGGGCTGCTTTGAACTGGGACACAAACTGCTTTGCCACTGACCACAATTCAACCACGGGGATAATAGAGTCTACCTTCAGGGATGCAACTTGCACTTTTTCCACTGGTTTAATTAGCACGCCGGCATCAGCTGACGCCAGGGATGTGAGCAGGGGTCGAGGTCGTCAATCCCCGGTGTGACTTGACACCGGCGTGCTGATTGTTTCGCTTTTCCACTGGACCCTTAACCGGTAAATTGGCTGTCAATTCCTGGGACAAGGTTCCAGTGGAAAAGAGGCTTATGAATGTTAGAGTTGACTTGTTAAGCAGCTCGCTGTAGAACCCTCCTCGCTGTATCAGATATAACATGACCAATCAATTCAAAGTAAAGATGACTTCAGTAACTTGTAAAATACCGCTAGAGCCACTTTCTTCTCATCACAGCCCTGACTGAATATGAATTAACAATGCTGGCAAAGAGAAATGTGAATTGATTTCAGAGGTATTATCTGACCTGCTGAGGGTTTCCTGCACGTTCTTTCTATTTGTGAGTTAGTCGAGCACTGTAACCTAAATTAAAAATCATACTTTTGCACAGAAAAGTTCTACAAGCATGGACGGCATAGCGGTTAGTGCAATGCTGTTGCAGCGCCAGGAATTGGGACCCAGATTTGAATCCCACGCTGTCTGTAAGGACATTCTTCCCATGTCTGTGTGGGTTTTCCCAGGGGTTTCTAGTTTCCTTCCACCCTTCAAAACATGCTGGGAGGTGTGGGAAATTGGGTGGCACAGACTTATGGGCCGAAAGGAATTGTTACCATGCTGCAAGTCTAAATTGAAAAACAAAATTACAAAGAAAAAGTGCATCACTGAAAGCATCCCATCATTCAGACCATCAGACACCCACCTCCCGTCCACCACCTCCTTCTATAACTCCCATTGCCTGGGAAATGCAGCCAAACTATAAAACAATGCACCCCATTCCCAGCCACGCTCTCTTCACTGTCCTCCAATCAGGAAGCAGGTTCACAGGACTGAGATCGTGCACCACCAGATTTGAGGACAATTTCTTTCCCTGCCATTATTTGACTCTTAGAACGAGCCCCGACATTGTAAAAATTATGTTGCCTTTGTCCATTACTGACTGGTGTCCCTGTAACACTGCACTTTTGTACCGTGCCTTAACTATCGTACTATGTATTAGTTTTTACTGCTCTGTTTGCAAAGCACCTGTGGTGCGCTGTTAGGCAGAATCAGACACACACAAGGTAAAGACTATACAACAGGCTTTATCCACAGAGCCAGGCTGGCTGTGGCTGGAGCGACTCTGAATGAGGCCTCGGGAGATCGGCGCAGGTTTAGATCCCGGAAGGTGATTGACATCCGACCGGGTGGGGCTTGATCCCTTCAGGCTGACCGATTGGCAGCCGGCCAGGTGTTGTCCTGTCCCCTGACACTCCTGCAGGTACAGAGGTTGCCCCCTGGAGTAGGCCAGTGGTGGACCACCACAGCACCCTCTATCACTGCATCTTGGTGCAGGTGGCAATGAACTTGAAAAAGGGATTGAGGATTGTTCCTTGATCCTTAAATTTCCTTGTGACTACTCCTGAGAAGCAGATCTGATGCCAAGGGTCTGAACCAAAGAGTAGGTCAAAGGAACACACTCAAAATGCAGAGGGAAAAGAAAACCCTTGAGTTATGAACATTGTGCAATAACATTCATCAAATCAATATTAAATGTCAAATGTCTGTAGATCAGAGGAATCCAGATGAATTTCCTGCTTAAAAATGTTGCTTGCTCCTGGTTTTTTTCCTCCCATGTGCTGATTAGCTTGAACAGAACAGCAGCAGCTATTCGTAACTTCTTTATCATTGCAGAATATCCAAAAGTTCTCCAGAGTTATATAGTACAAGGTCTACCCAAACCACAAATGAAGATTCTAGGATTCATTGAAGCTTGGTCAAAGGGTAACTCTGTGGAGCAGCTAGTCTCACCATGCCAATGCCCTGGGTTCAGTGGTTGAAAATGGTCGAGCTGCAGTAACAGGACCTGGGAGAGTGGTGAGCAGCGACACAGCGTGCCTCTGCGGGGTTCTAATCCCCGGTTGTGACACTGATGTTCCTGTGAAACAGGCTGAAGGGTTTTTTTTTTTTAGACATCTCAAACCATGGAGGTCCATACATAAGATGGCTGCTCTTATGCTTGACAGCGAAACATGAAGGGTTGTAGACTTCGAGGGAATCATTAGACTGGTGCAGGGCACCAGAGTAGGAGAACATCTGCCGCTCAGAATGGGGAGCCTGACGTACAACCCTAGATTGATGGTGACCACAGCTGCAGGTCAACAAGTGGCTGAGCAGCTGAAGGCTTCACACTAGGCTGCGGGCTACTGCTGGCTGGCGCGTGGGACCCAGATATCAGGAATGGGATTCAGGAGGGTGCTGAGAGCAAGAAAATTGTATTGGAAATGTGGGTCTGGGAGCTCGTATGTACCGATGAAGTGAACAAGAGGCTGTGTGGCTAATTCATAAACACTCAGTGTCTCTGAAGGGACTCTTGTTTTTAATTCTCTTTCTCTTATTGGTTGGCGTGCCAGGCAATGCTCATGGCACCTCTGTGTGCCAATACAGCAGACAACAGTTGACAAATTTTGTGCATTATTACATGTCAATAACAGAAACAGATACGGAGTATCTGAGGATCAGCTTCTTCCCACGGGCAGTGAGAATGCTGATCGACCAAAGGAACTGCTCACACTAACCATCTGAGACTCTCATAGTCTCAAACACAATCTATTTACTTATTTATTTGTATGTATATATGAATGCATGTCCTGCATATGTATTGCTTGCCTTTATGCGTTTTATGTCTGGTTGTGTGTCTGCATCGAGGAGAACGCTCTTTTGTCGGGTTGTACTCCTGCAATTCCCCTTGTGACCACATAGATTACCTCTGAGTGCTCTGGTTTCCTCCCACATCCAAAGATGTGAGGGTTGACAGGTAAATCAAGGGAGTTGATGGGAACCAGGAGAGAATTAAAGCAGGGCTGGTGTAAAATGAGTTCTAAATGGTCTGTTTTAACTCTGAGCTGAAGAATATTTTTGCTGTGTGCCTGTGAATCAGAATTTATTGTCAAAAATAAGTCATGAAATTTGTTGTTTTGCAGCAGTTTCATATTAATCACCTGACAAAAACTAAATAAAAAATAATGCATGTAATGTCAAAGTAAGGCAGTGTCTTTGGTTGATTGATCATTCAGGAATCTGACGGCAGTAGGGAAGACGCTGTCCTTGTGCCACTGAGTGCTCGTCTATAGGCTCCTGTACCTTTATCCAGATGGTAGCAGAGTGAAGAGGGCATGGCCTGGGTGGTGGCAGTCCTTGAGGATAGAGGATGCTTTTGCTGGTGTCCTCAATGGAGTGGTCTGGTTCCTGTGATGTCGCAGGCCGAGTTAACAACCCTCTGGAGTTTTTTTTTTCTTGTCCTGAGCGTTGGCACCTCCAAACCAGACAATGATGTAACCAGCTAGAATGCTCTCCACGGAACACTTGCAGAAGTTTTGAGAGTCTTTCACCCTTCTATGGAACACCCTTGGTATTCGTGACATACCAAATCTCCTCAAACACCTCTCAAAGTATAGCTGCTGGCGAGCCTTCTTTGTGATTCCATCGGCGTGGAAGCTCCAGGCCAGATCCTTGGAGATGTTGACACTCAGGAATTTGATGCTATTGACCCTCTCCACTGCTGAGTCCTCGATGAGGTCTGGGATCGTGTTCTCTTGACTTCCACAATTATTTCCTTGGTTTTGCTAACATTAAGTGCAAGGTTGTTGGTGTGACACCATTCAATGAGCCAATCTATCTCCCTCCTGTACACTTCCTCATTGCTGTTTGTGATTCTACTGACAATCATGGTGTCATCGGCCAACTCCTAAAGCTATGTTTTAAGAAGGTAGGATTGTTTTAAGAAGGTAGGATTGTTTTAAGAAGGTAGGTATGTTTTAAGAAGGTAGGTATGTTTTAAGAAGGTAGGTATGTTTTAAGAAGGTAGGTATGTTTTAAGAAGGTAGGTATGTTTTAAGAAGGTAGGTATGTTTTAAGAAGGTAGGTATGTTTTAAGAAGGTAGGTATGTTTTAAGAAGGTAGGTATGTTTTAAGAAGGTAGGTATGTTTTAAGAAGGTAGGTATGTTTTAAGAAGGTAGGTATGTTTTAAGAAGGTAGGTATGTTTTAAGTAGCTAGGTATGTTTTAAGTAGCTAGGTATGTTTTAAGAAGGTAGGTATGTTTTAAGAAGGTAGGTATGTTTTAAGAAGGTAGGTATGTTTTAAGAAGGTAGGTATGTTTTAAGAAGGTAGGTATGTTTTAAGAAGGTAGGTATGTTTTAAGAAGGTAGGTATGTTTTAAGAAGGTAGGTATGTTTTAAGAAGGTAGGTATGTTTTAAGAAGGTAGGTATGTTTTAAGAAGGTAGGTATGTTTTAAGTAGCTAGGTATGTTTTAAGTAGCTAGGTATGTTTTAAGAAGGTAGGTATGTTTTAAGAAGGTAGGTATGTTTTAAGAAGGTAGGTATGTTTTAAGAAGGTAGGTATGTTTTAAGAAGGTAGGTATGTTTTAAGAAGGTAGGTATGTTTTAAGAAGGTAGGTATGTTTTAAGAAGGTAGGTATGTTTTAAGAAGGTAGGTATGTTTTAAGAAGGTAGGTATGTTTTAAGAAGGTAGGTATGTTTTAAGAAGGTAGGTATGTTTTAAGAAGGTAGGTATGTTTTAAGAAGGTAGGTATGTTTTAAGAAGGTAGGTATGTTTTAAGAAGGTAGGTATGTTTTAAGAAGGTAGGTATGTTTTAAGAAGGTAGGTATGTTTTAAGAAGGTAGGTATGTTTTAAGAAGGTAGGTATGTTTTAAGTAGGTAGGTATGTTTTAAGTAGGTAGGTATGTTTTAAGAAGGTAGGTATGTTTTAAGAAGGTAGGTATGTTTTAAGAAGGTAGGTATGTTTTAAGAAGGTAGGTATGTTTTAAGTAGGTAGGTATGTTTTAAGTAGGTAGGTATGTTTTAAGTAGGTAGGTATGTTTTAAGTAGGTAGGTATGTTTTAAGAAGGTAGGTATGTTTTAAGAAGGTAGGTATGTTTTAAGAAGGTAGGTATGTTTTAAGAAGGTAGGTATGTTTTAAGAAGGTAGGTATGTTTTAAGAAGGTAGGTATGTTTTAAGAAGGTAGGTATGTTTTAAGAAGGTAGGTATGATTTAAGAAGGTAGGTATGTTTTAAGAAGGTAGGTATGTTTTAAGAAGGTAGGTATGTTTTAAGAAGGTAGGTATGTTTTAAGAAGGTAGGTATGTTTTAAGAAGGTAGGTATGTTTTAAGAAGGTAGGTATGTTTTAAGAAGGTAGGTATGTTTTAAGAAGGTAGGTATGTTTTAAGTAGCTAGGTATGTTTTAAGTAGCTAGGTATGTTTTAAGAAGGTAGGTATGTTTTAAGAAGGTAGGTATGTTTTAAGAAGGTAGGTATGTTTTAAGAAGGTAGGTATGTTTTAAGAAGGTAGGTATGTTTTAAGAAGGTAGGTATGTTTTAAGAAGGTAGGTATGTTTTAAGTAGCTAGGTATGTTTTAAGTAGCTAGGTATGTTTTAAGTAGCTAGGTATGTTTTAAGTAGCTAGGTATGTTTTAAGTAGGTAGGTATGTTTTAAGTAGGTAGGTATGTTTTAAGTAGGTAGGATTGTTTTAAGAAGGTAGGTATGTTTTAAGAAGGTAGGTATGTTTTAAGAAGGTAGGTATGTTTTAAGAAGGTAGGTATGTTTTAAGTAGGTAGGTATGTTTTAAGTAGCTAGGTATGTTTTAAGAAGGTAGGATTGTTTTAAGAAGGTAGGTATGTTTTAAGAAGGTAGGTATGTTTTAAGAAGGTAGGTATGTTTTAAGAAGGTAGGTATGTTTTAAGAAGGTAGGTATGTTTTAAGAAGGTAGGTATGTTTTAAGAAGGTAGGTATGTTTTAAGAAGGTAGGTATGTTTTAAGAAGGTAGGTATGTTTTAAGAAGGTAGGTATGTTTTAAGAAGGTAGGTATGTTTTAAGTAGCTAGGTATGTTTTAAGTAGCTAGGTATGTTTTAAGAAGGTAGGTATGTTTTAAGAAGGTAGGTATGTTTTAAGAAGGTAGGTATGTTTTAAGAAGGTAGGTATGTTTTAAGAAGGTAGGTATGTTTTAAGAAGGTAGGTATGTTTTAAGAAGGTAGGTATGTTTTAAGAAGGTAGGTATGTTTTAAGAAGGTAGGTATGTTTTAAGAAGGTAGGTATGTTTTAAGAAGGTAGGTATGTTTTAAGAAGGTAGGTATGTTTTAAGAAGGTAGGTATGTTTTAAGAAGGTAGGTATGTTTTAAGAAGGTAGGTATGTTTTAAGAAGGTAGGTATGTTTTAAGTAGGTAGGTATGTTTTAAGTAGGTAGGTATGTTTTAAGAAGGTAGGTATGTTTTAAGAAGGTAGGTATGTTTTAAGAAGGTAGGTATGTTTTAAGAAGGTAGGTATGTTTTAAGAAGGTAGGTATGTTTTAAGAAGGTAGGTATGTTTTAAGTAGGTAGGTATGTTTTAAGTAGGTAGGTATGTTTTAAGTAGGTAGGTATGTTTTAAGTAGGTAGGTATGTTTTAAGAAGGTAGGTATGTTTTAAGAAGGTAGGTATGTTTTAAGAAGGTAGGTATGTTTTAAGAAGGTAGGTATGTTTTAAGAAGGTAGGTATGTTTTAAGAAGGTAGGTATGTTTTAAGAAGGTAGGTATGATTTAAGAAGGTAGGTATGTTTTAAGAAGGTAGGTATGTTTTAAGAAGGTAGGTATGTTTTAAGAAGGTAGGTATGTTTTAAGAAGGTAGGTATGTTTTAAGAAGGTAGGTATGTTTTAAGAAGGTAGGTATGTTTTAAGAAGGTAGGTATGTTTTAAGTAGCTAGGTATGTTTTAAGAAGGTAGGTATGTTTTAAGAAGGTAGGTATGTTTTAAGAAGGTAGGTATGTTTTAAGAAGGTAGGTATGTTTTAAGAAGGTAGGTATGTTTTAAGAAGGTAGGTATGTTTTAAGAAGGTAGGTATGTTTTAAGTAGCTAGGTATGTTTTAAGTAGCTAGGTATGTTTTAAGTAGCTAGGTATGTTTTAAGTAGCTAGGTATGTTTTAAGTAGCTAGGTATGTTTTAAGTAGCTAGGTATGTTTTAAGTAGCTAGGTATGTTTTAAGTAGGTAGGTATGTTTTAAGAAGGTAGGTATGTTTTAAGTAGGTAGGTATGTTTTAAGAGCGTCATAAGGGAAAAGATGAGAAGTTATGGGTGAACTCAGTAAGTGGTATGGGTGGAGGTGACATTGTAGGACGTTTTAGGCTTTGTGTGGTTAACAGGATGATGTAGGAAGTATTAGGCGTTGTGTGAGCAATGAACGGAACAACTCCGGACTGTCTCAATCTGAATGATCAGATAACAGAATCTAAATGATTTTCATTTGTTCTTTCACGCCACAGACCTTGAAAGGAGTTCTACCTCGTTATTTTAGCAGCATAGAAAATCTCCTTGCAATGTATGAGAAGCCAGACCAAGGTTTAGTTGTTCCTTTGTTGTATCCAGTGGAATGCAAGACGTACAAAATCCAAAACCGGAATGAAGGTGAGAGGTGTGCATGTTTGTCCGAAATTAACACGATCCTGCTTATATATGTATAATCATGGTTTGTTTTGGTCAATAGCTCCCTCTGCCCATGTTTAGGAACATTACTAAAAGGCTTGAAGTGATGTCATTGTATTCACAAAACTTTTGACCAATTTTTCAGAGAGTTGATCAACTACTAAGTAACTACCTGATCATGTGTGTTTTGATAAATCTTCCTTGAAAGGAGTTTGCGTGCCATAATAAGTTGAGGAAGAGTGGTTTATTCTATTTAAGCAATGGGATTGGGCAGTGTAGATTTTCTCTCATTTAACTGTGATATACTGCACTCCTTCAATCTTATAAATAATACTCGACAATACATTTTTTCCAAAGGTGAGCTTCCTTTAAAAAAATTGGGGATTATGATAGACAACCTCAAGCTTAACACAAAGATAATTTTAGATTTGCTCTATCATGTAGGAAGTTAGAGAAACATTAAATTAACCTTTATTGAATTTAGCATGTTTGATTTCATAACGATGCTGACACATTGCATTAGTTTAAAGTGTGTTGCCACTGATTTTCATTTGTACTCACCACCTGATACCTCTTGTGCCAATGTCCAACAACAGTCGGCCAGCATTGATGGATTCCAGTTGCCCTGATACCTCTCTTCCATGGTCGCGATTGTGGTGCGCTATCGAACAGAAGCAAACACACAAAACATAAAGTCTGTTCTACAGGCTTTATTCAACATAAACTTCCACAGAGTTGGCTGTGAGAATGCTGTGCAAGCTCTGAGACTGGCCTCGAGGGGCCGGATCTAGCTTATATCCCGGAGGGTGATTGGTAGCTGACCGGGTGGGGCTTGGTCCATTCAGGTCGATTGATTGACAGCCGGCCAGGTGTTGCCTTGTTCCCCAGTGCTCTTCTGCAGGTATACAGGTCGCCCCCTGCAATAGGCCAGTGGTGTATCACCACAGCGATGTCCAGGTGAAATCTTTCACCATGTTTGCCACCGACTTCAGCAAGACTAGCAGGGAAGAAGTCCAAGTGCGAATGCAGAAAATTAATTTCCAATCACGTATTGCACTTTAAGTAGACTTAAAATATGACAGAAAATAATCCAAAGAGGTATACCTTGAAATAAAACAAAAAGGTACATGACAGGAAAGTGTTAAGGTGATTTTCATGAAATCCATAGAATACACCCAAAAGTGTTCAGGAAGCAAAAATCTTTGTTATAAATGTAAGATACTATGTAAGTAAAAAAAATGAACACTCTATATACAGGTGCACAATCGTTCATCCAGACATCTAAAATCCGGAAAGCTCCAAAATCCGGCAAGTAATAGAGAGACACCGGCAGCGTGAGTCGGGCGGGCGGGGGGGAATCCGGCAGCGCGAGTCGGGCGGGCGGGGGGGAATCCGGCAGCGCGAGTCGGGCGGGCGAGGGGGAAGAGAGATGGAGACAGCAGCTCAACTGGAATGGGGTGGGGGTGGATATGGCAGCACAATTCGGGTGGGCTTAAATCTGGGTTTCCGAAATCCGTAAAAAGCCGAAATTCGGAACACACTGACCCCCAAGGGTTCCGGATAAAGGATTGTGTACCTGTACCAGTCACAGAAACCAGCCCAATGAACATGTCAACCAAACTTCCTGAGCTAATCATATCTGCCTGTATTTGAGGAAAGCTGATACATTGCATGGAAAGTTGGAATTGGGACTTACAAAGAAAAGAACATGATCTGTTCCTTTAGTCAACAAAATATGGGGTGAAATTGAAGAGAGCAAACTAAAGTGAGAGTGAAACCAAGCAGAACATTTAGAGATACAGCACAGCAACAGGCCCTTCCAACCCACAAGCCTGTGCCACTCAATTATAACCACATGTCCAATTAACCTACTGGGCCCGTACTACTTTGGAAGGTGGGAGGAAAGCAAGGCATCCGGATGGAGCCTGCTCAGTCATGGGGAGAATGTAGAAACTCCTTACAAACAGCAGTGGATTCGAATCCGTGACACTGGCATTGTAATAGTGTTAAATGAACCACTATGAAATACTAGACAGGCTGGGCAACATCTGTGGGCCAACGTTTCAGGTCGGAGACACTTCTTCAGAACTGAAGAGGAAGTAAAAAATAAGCCTGCGAATCTGGACTGAGGTTGTGGTAGGGCGGGGTGCCTTGCATAAGGTGAAACACAACTTGAAAGAACTTCTTTTTAAGAAAATTGGTTATTTCAAAATGGCCAAGATGCAATTTACAGTCCACTTGCTTTTGGGATGTGGGAGGAAACTGGAGCATCTGAGGAAAGGCCACAAGGTTGGTGTGCCATCTTTATACAGGCAGCACCCAAGATCAGGATCAAATCCTAGTCATTGGAGCTGTGTAGTAGCTGCATTATCTGCTGTGTCTTTGCAGAGAGATGTGTTTACATCTGAACCACTGTTTGACCTGCTGAGTTTCTCCAGCATTGTGTTCCATCCCCTTCCCACTCTATTCACAGAGCCATCTCCCTCCCCTTGCTGGTGCGCCCCTCCCTCCCTCCATTATCCACCTATTACCTCCTGCCTGTTGGACTGTGCTTTCCCCCCCTCCCATCCCACCACTATTTTGTTCAGACACCTGCCCACATTTTGTCTTAATTTGATGAAAGGATAAAGCCCATAATGTGGGTTATGTAACTTTGTCATTGCTCTATAAAATTTGACTTGCAGCATGGTTTTTACTTAAATTCCACCATAGTAGCTGTAGAATTTAAATCTGTTTAATTAAATGAGTCCAGAATTGAAAAACTACCATCAGTAGTTTAAAATGGCATAATCATTATAAAACTCCCAAAGGTTCATTGCTTTCTTTCTGGGAAGGAAATCTGTCATTCTCATCTGATCTGGCCTATATCCAAATTCAGTCTCCTCAACATTATGTTCAGCACACATCTTTCACCCGAAGGGCCTGTTTCTGTGCTGCACTGTTCTATAACTAACTCTTAATTGCCACTTTTAAATAGCTTAGAAATAAAAAGCCTAATCAAAATTGGGTTGTGTTCTGTGGTCTTGGTTGCATCATGGGAATGCATATCATGGTTGACCATGGGTACTGCAGCTCTGGTAGTCACTGTGGAGTGGCCTCTCCAGGGTGCAAGCCAGGGCAGAGTTGATGTGGAGATCCATCTGTGGGACCTTACCCCCCCACCCCCCCTCCCCATGCTAATGACAGATCCAAATGAATGAAGAAGGTCGATACAGATTGGTGCCAGCAGCGCAGGTGTTGCCAAGCTTGTTACAGCAGTCGGCTGCCTTTGGGACTCTGAATCTAAATGTTTCCTCGGGGTTTTGCCCCAAAGCCTTTCCCGCGAGCAGGTATAGCCACAAGGCAGCGGAGGTTTGAAATCAGAGTTTTCCCTCTCCTAGATGAGTTTACCATCCATGGTTAATGAACCCCATCTGCCCGGAGCAACTGGTTTCAAGGCACCAGTGGCCTGCCTTTGGCCCTTCTCCTGTGAGAACAACTCCGCTGGGCATAAGAACTATGCCACTTGAAGGCCAGGAGTTGGATTTGGTTGTCAGACGCTGTTTGAGTCGCATGTCATGAAGAGAATTTGTGAAGCAGTTGGAGCTCGTCCCCACTACCACCCTTTGGCTATGACATCCTTTAGGGCAGTAGTTCTCAACCATTTTCTTTCCACTCACATACCACTTGAAGTATTCCCTATGCCATAAGTGCTCTGTAATGAGTAAGGGATTGCTTAAAGTGGTATGTGGGAGGAAAGAAAAAGGTTGAAAACCACTGTTTTAATCATACCACATTGACTCGTTATGTGCACGGTTTCATAACTCGAAAGGAAATGGGCCAGTGACAAATTTTCTCAAGCAAAATATTTCAGTAACAATTGGGTCAAGAGCAGTGATTTCAACCTTCCCTTCTCACTCACATACCACCTTAAGTAATCCCATACTAATCACAAAGGACCGATGGCATAGAGATTACTTAAAGTGGTATGTGAATGGAAAGAAAAAGGTTGAGAAACTGCTTTAGAGTCAAATATACTGTGTATGTATAATATATGTATGTATGTGTATATATAAAACTGCCACATTGACCACCGCCAGTGGGCTGATAACGCCTCAAACCGTGCATCTTGGCGCCTCACAATTTGGCGGGCAGCAACCTCCTTTGCAGAAGACCGCAGAGCCCACCTCACTGACAAAAGGCAAAGGAGGAAAAACCCAACACCCAACCCCAACCAACCAATTTTCCCCTGCAACCGCTGCAACCGTGTCTGCCTGTCCCGCATCGGACTTGTCAGCCACAAACGAGCCTGCAGCTGACGTGGACTTTTACCCCCTCCATAAATCTTCGTCTGCGAAGCCAAGCCAAAGAAAGAAGAAATAAATATATATAAAATATAAACAAATAAACACACACATATATACACACACGCGTGCACTCACACGCGCACATATATATGTAAATATATCTGTAAATATGTCATGACTTGTGCTTGACTTGGATTAAAGTGAGGGAGAGTTGCGCAGGTTGTCAGCCTCACTCTCTTGCCCCGGCCTATCTGGACCCAGCGGCAAGACATAGTCGAGACCGCTGGAGACAGGTCAGGATGCAGTGGATGGCCAGCAGTGTTCTGTGTGTGTCTCACTGTGCCCTCTTAGTGCTCCACAGTGCATTGCTGAGAATTGCCTTTCTGCCCGTTGAACCGGTGATGGTTTCTTCCGTGCAGTCTGCTGAATCCAGGCTTCACACGCTAGGTAGACAAGCCCTGAGTGCTGTAGGTCCATAGCAGTTCCTGAGGCGTGCTCGCAAGCCTCCCTACCCATCGCTGGGCATCCTCATCCACCTTTGCAGCCATTGGGAAATGTCTTCTCTTCCGCCTGCTCCGCCATTGGGATGATCACCTAGTGGTGTAGTAATGACACCACCCCCTCACTTGTTTTTGCCCTCTAGCTGAAGCGGTTTCCAGGGTGTGGCCCAAGGAGCCAACAGTGAGATATTTAGGAGATGAGTGAGGTCCAGTGATACCATCTATCCCCACCTTAGTGAGGCTATCGGCACCAAAGGTACTCCCTCTCCTCAGAGCTCCCTACAACCTTATGTACGTATATACTGTTCAAAGGAATTATAAATCTTGGTTCCTGACTGATCTATTACAGAAAGAATTTGAGGACATTTACCTGGGATAGTTATAAATGTGGAGTGTAGGTGGCAAATGGGCAATGCTATTATTCCATATGAAATTGTCAAGTTGGATAGATAACAGCTTCTGTCAATTCTCATCAAAGGGAGATAGAAGTCCTGTCTCTTCTACAAAAAGTTGATGTCATGAACCATTACCTCTTATTTATGGTAGGTATGAATTTGTCACGGGCAGCTCATCACATTTTGCTGGATTTTGCAAAGTTCAGATTTCATCAACCTGTTTGGTATTGCAGTTATGGCTGTAATCAGAGAGCAATTTCATGGACTATAAAGTCCAATTAGTGCCATGAAACAATTGGCAAAATAATCAATTTTTAGTGGTTTTGTTACACTGCAAGCTTCAACCAAGACTACTGATCGTCCATAAACATTTATTCCTGAAAAGGCTTAAAAGAAATATGCCATTTTAGCCAAGGCCTTATCTCCACTGTGTCTGTTCTAATGTCAGATGAAATCCACTCATGCAGGCATGGAATGCAAGACATGTTATTTCACTCCACTACTCCGGATGAGCAGAGCTCCAAGGACACTCAAAAACGTTGCCAATTAATTCTGATAAAAAACTACAGAAGTGGATTTTCCATTGGAACCAGAACTGTATTTATTGAGTGATCTTAAGGTTATTGACACAAAACTATCAAATACAGTTCGTGAGGATTGGACTAGCGGAGATTTATCATTGTTACATGGAAGTCTGACTCCCCCCAACTTTTACTCG
This sequence comes from Narcine bancroftii, assembly GCF_036971445.1. NCBI lineage: Eukaryota > Metazoa > Chordata > Chondrichthyes > Torpediniformes > Narcinidae > Narcine > Narcine bancroftii. The sequence continues at coordinate 199,256,353 of NC_091475.1, forward strand.
CTGGAATATGAAAATGAATAGTTGTGGTCCCCCCTGGAAAAGATAATTTATGACCTTAGAAAGAAATATGACATATTTGTTAAAATATGGCAACCCTATTTGAATCATAAGGACATAATGAACTTCTCCAAAATGGTTTAAATAATATAGTTAATAGCGTTGAATTCCTGAAAATCGAGATATGGACTAATTAATGAAGGCAGCTCAAACACCCATATAACCACTTACAGCACAGAACAGACCAGTTTGGCCCTATTAGTCCATGCCGTAACAAATTCCCACCCTCCCAGTCCCACTGACCAGCACCCAGTCCATACCCCTCCAGTCCCCTCCTCTCCATGTAACGATCCAGTCTTTCCTTAAATGTAACCAATGATCCCGCCTCAACCACGTCTGCCGGAAGCTCATTCCACGTCCCCACCACCCTTTGCGTAAAGAAATTTCCCCTCATGTTCCCCTTATAATTTTCCCCCTTCAATCTTAAACCATGCCCTCTAGTTTGAATCTCCCCCACTCTTAATTGAAAAAGCCTATCCACGTTTACTCTGTCTGTCCCTTTTAAAAATCCCTTCAATTTTGGACAATTGCTTTATATTAGCAGTTGTGGTGGGGGGGGTGGGTGAGATTTGAGCAATCATTTGAGATGCTGTAATTTTAAGATGCTCTTCATATGATCTGTGTAATAATGTTCTATATGAATCCTGGAAAAATTAAAATAAAATATTTAAAAAAAATCAATGTGCCACTTAAAAATGCTCAAAACCCACCAGGACTCAGTAGCCCAATTGATAGGAATCCATCCACCGACTCACACTTCACTTGTGAATCTGCGGGAGTCATCTACTGTATCCAGTGCTCCTGTTGCACAGATGCAGACTGGGAGATTGCTTGACTGAGCTCTGTCCGCATCAATGACGGGGATCTCCCAGCGGCAACCATTTCAATTCTGTGCCCAATTCCCATGCCAACATTGCCTGTCCATGACCTCAAGCACTGCCAAACCAGGGCCACCTGTCAATTGGAGGAGAAGTACATAATATTCCGTCTGGGCACTCTCCAACTGTTTGACTTCTTTCTGCTAGACTTCTTACCTTCTACCTTTCTTCCCAATTTCTTTGTCTCCTTTCCTTCAGATTTTCTCCTTTTCTCTCTGCATTCACAGAGCCACCGTCACTCCACCTGATTTCTATTTTGCCCTCCCTCTTTTATCCACCACTTGCTTGTGGACCTGTTCTCCCATCTGCCCCCACCCCCCCCCCCCCACCATTTTATTCTGGTCCCTTCCTACATTTTGCTCAAGCTCGAAACATTGATTATGCATCTTTATCTTTACACGGTTTGACCTGCTGAATTTCTCCGGCCTTGTGTTTTTACTCTGAATAATCTCTCCTTCCACTGTTGCAGTTTAAGTTGCATTGCAATAACTCACCAAGTACATTGGCAATGCCTCTCATACATGAAAAGTCTTTCAGCTGGAAGGTAAAGGCAGCAGGTGCAGGGAACATCACCTGTAGGTTCCCCACCAAATAACACACCTCCCTTAATACTTGGCCCTGGAACATCTGACCCAACACTGATGTGGAGTTCAGAAAGATGATGTATTATGTAACTTTAGTGCTACATTTTGCAAAACATTGAGATATCTAAAAGCCTCACATTTATAATCATCATCCCTTTATCCCTTTGCCTGTTCTGTACTTTTTATGTCCTGGCGGTGTTTGATTTAATTGCTCTTGACCTGAGGCTGTATATTCCTTCTTAAAATATTTTTTCATTAATTTTAATGAAGAACTTGTACAAACATAAAAGGGTATAATTCAATCAGGTGATATGGACAGTTACACAAACCAAATAAGGCATTCTGCATAACACTAACATGCATAAATTGTAAATCCTATCCATATTTCATATTCTAATTAATATATGCCTTTTTTTAAGAAAAAAATTCTAATAGTACAAGAAGGAAGAAAATAGTAGAGAAGAAATACTCAAAACCCTTCCCTCACTAGGTTACCAGATGCTACATATGATCAGAGTTAAAAGAAAAATGAAGGTTAAAAAAAAATTAATATCGAGAATGTGGAAAAGATACAAGTTGGACAATTTAATTACAATGAAGCAAAATTATAAAGCAAGGTAGTGAGTCATAAATGATCCCCCATAACTTCTGGAATCTTGTATTGAATTATTAATTGAATAACAAATCTTTTCCACATTCTAACGAGGCATAATGTCTCGCAAGCTCTGGTCATGAGTAGGCGGGGCAACATCCTTCCATTTATGTAGAATCGCATGCCTCGCCGAAGGAGAGGCAAAAGAAATGGTATGACTCTGAACCAGAGATAAAGAAGAACCATTCTCTCCCATTGTACTGAAGAGGTTCTAACAAAGGGTTCACTGTTAAATCTATCTTGAAATTTTTTTGGTAAAGTATGTGTAGAGCGTGTCAAAAGAACCAAAGGCTTGTTGATCCAAGCCAAGGCTTTTATTAACTAGAAGACTGGAGTGTATCATAGGTAGGTCAACTGGTCCAGAATGACCTGGTCTGGCTAGGAGCAACCCTTTAAGACCTGCCAGTAGGTGTGTCTACGCTCTCAGCCCATCACAGTCATCCTACACCACCATCTGTACATATACACATTGGTGATAGAATCTGTACTATCACAGTATGGAAAACCTCTCTCCAGTATTTTTCTAGACTAGGACAAGCCCAGAACATATGTATTAATGATGCTTCTCCACTCTTAGACCAGTCACACCAGGAACTCAAATCAGAATAAAAGCGAGACCATTTAGCCTTAGACAAATGTGCTCTATGTATCCTGAGGCTGTATATTAAAAGGAAATAAGAAGTCTTTTCTGATCATTGATATTTTACCCTTTGAAGGACGCAAGAATAAAACATTTAGAAGGAAACTAGGGCAAAATAATGGTCACATGGAAATCAAATATCAGACTGTGGAATGGGCCATTGTATTTTCATTTCATTTTATGCAAATATTTAGGACATAAAATGAGTTTGTATAGTTGTGATAGAATGGTCAGAGATTGCTTACCACGTGCTCATTAATATAATTATATAGTTCCTTCTATGTCTTTCAGCCATAGTAAAATTGCAAAAGGGTGCAGAAAGACCTCATTATTCACATGGACAAATCACTGAAAGAGATTTCTAAAAAAAATCTCGTTCTTGTTTTTGATATTGGCGTGTAGGTTTATTGAGTCAAAGAGGAGACCCAACCTGAGGTGTCTCGGGCTTTTCTCTTTGGAGTGAAGAAGGATGAGGGGTGACTTAATAGTCTACAAGGTCATGAGAGACATGGATAAGGTAGACCGTCAGCACCTTTTTCTCAGGGTGGGAGTAGCAAACACCAGAGGACATCTGTACAAAGTGAAGGGAGGAATATTTAGGGGAGACGTTAGGGGTAAGCTTTTATTTTACTCAGAGTTGTAGTTGCCTGGAAGCATTGCCAGGAATGGTGGTGGAGGTTGGGCAATAGGAGCATATAAGAGACTCTTATGCCCGTGGATGAAAGGAAAATAGAGGGTTATGAGATAGCAAGGGTTTAATTTTTCTCTGGTAGGTATATGTGGGTCGGCACAACATCATGGGCTGTAGGGTGGATACTATGCTGTATTGTTCTATGTTCCCACTTGCCTGTTTCACCTAACTTATCCCATTAATGAGTCAATACACAAACACGCTGGAGAAACATAGCAGGTCAAGTAGCAAACATAGTAAGTAAAAGGATAATCAATCTTTCAGGCCTGGGCCCTTCCTCAGCTTGCGATGAAGTTTCCAGGCCTGAAACATTGGTTACCCTTTACTTCCTATGGGAAATCAAGTGTTGTTCCTTCATTTACAGGTGGTCTTGGTGGAAGAGTACTTGAGGCCATGGACAGACATGTGGGTTTCTCCAGCATTGTGTTTTCACTTCAATCACAGTGGCTGCAGGCTTTCATGTTGTATTTCTGGTTTACATGAGTTCCTGTGTTTGTGATTTCCAAATTCCACCCACTGGAAGGAAAGCATACAGTGGCTCTTGAACTATTGACAGTAAAGTGCATACTGAAACCTTGAGTCTGAAGACTTGTTCAGCTCTGCGGCATGTGTCTGCAGTGACTCCCACACAAAAAATGAAGAGAGAAAAAAGTGCTGACTGCGGAGAGTTTGGTGACAGCCATCTGTACCTACGGTAGCGAGGGGAAAACTCTGAGGCAAGGGAAGCACCATTGTGCTTACGTTATCACGGCAAATATTAATGAATATAAGTCTGTAAATAGTGAAGCCTTATTCTAGGCCAGAAATAGATGATTGCTGAAGATTGCTTTGTGGTGAGTGACTGAGATTAATTTCCCTCAGCTTTATCCATCCGCCCGAAAGATTAATGTGAATCCCTCCTCATTTTCTGACCATTTGTTCACGTTCCTTTTCCCCTTTTATGTACTTAGATGGGAGACAAACTCTCAAAAGACATTTTCTACAAACCTACTGACTCCCACAATTACTTTGACTGCCCCTCTTCACTCCCTGTTTCCTGTAAAGATCCTAGTCCTTTTCACAATTATGCCATCCCAGCTGCATCTGCTCCCAGGATAAAGACTTCCATTCCAAATCTTCCGAGACAGCCTCCCTGTTCAAAAAATGTGGCTTCCCCTCTGCCATCATCAACTCAGCCCTTACCTGCATATCCTCCAGTACCTACACATCTGCCATGGCCCCCTCCACCCCTACGCACCACAAGGGCAGGTTTCCCCTTGTCCTCACCAGCCTCTGCATCCACTATATTACCCTTCACAGTTCCTGCAATGTGATTCCACCATCAGACACATCTTCCCCTCTCCTCCTTCCACAGGGGCTTCTCTCTCCATGACCCCTTGTTCACAAATCCTGTTCCACTAAGCTGCACTTCTGAATCTACAGGGGTCATCTACTGCATCCAGTGATCCTATTATGGTCTCCTCCAAATCAGAGAGACTGGATGCAGACTGGGAGATTGTTTCGCTGAGCACCTACACTCTGGCAAACCACTTCAGTTCCATACCATTTTCCCACCCTGACGTGCCTCTTCACTTGAACTGCCAAACAGAGGCCACCCGCAAATTGGAGGAACAACACATAATATTCTAACTGGGTACTCTCCAACCAGATGGCGTTAATTGACTTCAAGTGGCGTATGAGTGGAAAGAGAAAGGTTGAGATCCACTGCTCTATTTCCTCTCTCTCTCTTTCCTGTCCCTTTGTTTCATTTTCTCCAGCTCCTCACCCCTTTCCTTCTCCATTTGGAGAGCTATCCCCTCTCCCTATCACTTCCCAACTTTTTTTTATTTTCTGCCTTCTCACCCACATCCACCTATGACCTCTTGCTTCTGGGTCTGCGCTGCAGACACTACATTACTTTGTCTTTTTCTTGCAGTATTTTTATTTATTTTGAAAAGTGGTTTATATAAATGTTTGTACTGTGATGCTGTCATAAAACAACAAATTTCGTGACACGTTCATGGCAGTAAATTCTGATTCTGAGTGGATAAATCTACACATTCTCAATGCTGGAGGCCCTGTATTGTGGATGAGCTGTTTAACCAGGATCTGAATTGTCCTCTCAAGTCGATGTATACTGTACGATCTTGCGGCAGATTGCCCTTTAATTTAGATGTGGACAACACAGGAAAACATGAGAAAATCCTTCATTTTCTTTCCCTCAGTTGCAAATAGGCAAATTTCTTTGAAGGAACTTTGTAGTAGAGGTCCCATGGAATGTCTAGCACAGTAACAGCCATTCTGCTTACTGGCCTGGCTTGTGTCTTATGCTTCTAATACTTCTTCATCTGCACTTCAGTCTGTTTCATCCCTTTCTTCCTCATACACTAGGTTATTCCTTAAGCAAATGAGTACAATCCCCTTCCCTTTCAATGGCAGTGGCATTCTAGTGCAGCAGCTAGGATTGAAGCCTGGCCCCAGAGTCCCAGATTTTCTCCTGATATCAGGCATTATCTCTCAATAACTGTGGCGCTTGCCTTCTGGGTGCTTTGGTTTCCTCTCGTATCTCCGAGTGAAACAGGAAAGTCTGCAGACGCTGTAATTGTAGTAAAAACACACAGAAATTTTGGAGGAACTCAGCCGGTCTCATAGGATCCATCAGAGGTAAATATATATTACCGACATTTTCGGCCTTGTCCACTCCCCTCTACCCATACTTAGCACCTACCACTGTGACCGCAGGAGATGCCTCACTTGAGTCCACACCTCCTCCCTCACCACCATTCAGGGGGCCCCAAGCAGTCCTTCCAACTGAAGCAACATTTCACTTGTGAATCTGCAGTCCATGCATCTGGTGCTCCCCTTGTGGACCCCTCTACATCGGAGAGACTGAGCGCAGACTGGGAGATCGTGTGGTTGAGCACCTCAGCTCTGTCTGCCCCAATAGCATGGATCTCCCAGTGGCCATCCATTTCAATTCCCCGCCACATTCCTTTGCTGACACGTCTGTCCATGGTCCCATGCACTGCCAGACTGAAATAACCCGCAAATTGGAAGAATAACATCTAATCTTCTGACGGGGCATTCTCCAACCAAATGGTATTTACATCGAGTCCTCTGGTTTTCCTTAAGCAACCCCTACCCCCCTTCTTCCACCTGTCACCTTTCATCCAGTCTGTCTCTCTGTCCCTTTTGTCAACCCTTTCTCCTTTCACAGAGACAAAATCACTTCTCACCTCTCCTCATATTTAATTACAGTATAACTTTGATTATCCAAATCAGATTATTCAAAATCCTTATTTATCCAAAATTTTTTTGGACCCGGAAGTGATGTCTTGTTCAGCTTCAAAAAAAAATCAGAAATCCTCATTTATCCAAAAAATTTTGGAAGCCGTTGATGCGTTGGATTTATCTTATTTTGTTCAGGTTGGTTTTTTTGGTGAGAATTAAATATATTTCATGCTTAAAAAGCTTTCCTTTGTTATTTGTTGTTGTTTAAATACAGTTACAAGTGATTTGCTGTTGGTACTGGGCTGCTTTTAAAAAAATGACCAGTTCTCTGAAAAAAATAGTTTATCCAAAATAGACCTGGTCCCGACCATTTCAGATAATTGGAGTTGTACTGTAACACATTTTGGCTGTTGATCTGGACTCCTCCTCCTTTCTCTCTTCAGTCCTTATTCAGGTCTTCCTGTTTGGTTATGTATTCAGGTTCTTATCCTTCTATCTGTGATACTGAAAACAGGACATTTTTAAACTGCATGTACAGTATATTTTCAGCTGTTCTAGAGAGAGTGAGGAAAGAACGTGGCTCGGGTGCCGAGCGGGGAGAGAGCGAGGAGAGAACGCGGCTCGGGCACCAGGCGGGGAGAGAGTGAGGAGAGAATGTGGCTCAGGCAGTGAACAGGGAAAGAACGCGACTGGGGCGCTGAGCGGGAAGAGCGCAAGGAGCAAACGCGGCTCAGGCACTGAGCAGGAAGAGAGCAAGGAGAGAACGCGGCTTGGGCGGTGAACAGAGAGAGAGTGAGGAGAGAACAAGGCTCGGGCAGCGAGCGGAGAGAGAGCGGCAGCACAACTCGGGCGGGCGAGTGGGGAGAGAGCTATTTTAATTCCATAATCTTGAATAATCCGAATACCAAGAAGTGCCCAGTTCCAATGATCTCAGAAACAAGGATAAGCACCTGTACCTTGAAGAAGGATTCAGGCTCGAAATATCGGTAATAAATCTTTACCTCCAATGGACAATGAAAGATTGGCTGAGTTCTTCCAGCACTTTTGTGTGCTTTTCCCACATCTCAGAGACCAACTAGCAGATTGATTGGCGGCTGTAAATGACATTAGTTGCTGTTAATTTATATTAAATGTATCAAAGAAGAGTCCGTGGGTTTTGGAGACGGAGAGTAAGTTGTGGACAGGCAAGGATAGGAGTGAGTCTACTGGAAGTCAGAATGGACCTGGGCCGTCATATAAGTAGAAGTTAATAATTAACAGTTGGTGTGTATGCGTATGTTACATGCCCCTCCAAAAATAACCAAATGTAAATACCAACACACATCTCTGTATCACATTTATAAATCTTAAAAGAAAGGAACAAATGTACAATACATGAGATTGCATTTAATTGTTGAAATAATTCTTGGGAAACAGCCTTCATTGGAATGTCTGAGCAGAGAATAGACTTGAGTCTGTTGGAAAATCAGAGTATTTGGGCTTTTCCTTTTATTGATTAACCCAGTGGTTCTCAACTTTTTTCTTTCCATCCCTATGCCAGAGGTGCTCTGTGATTAGTAAGTGATTGCATAAAGTGGTATGTGGGTGGAAAGAAAAAGTTTGAAAAACATTTTTTTAATCATACCTAATTGACTCGTTATGTGCATGGTTTCATAACTCCAAAGGAAATGGGTCAATGACAATTTTTCTCATGCAAAATATTTCAGTAACAATTGGGTCTAGAGCAGTGATTCTCAACCTTCCCTTCCCACTCACTTGCCACTTTAAGTAATCCCTTACTAATCACAGAGCACTTAGGACATTTTTTTCTTTGGCTTGGCTTCGCGGACGAAGATTTATGGAGGGGGTAAAAAGTCCACGTCAGCTGCAGGCTCGTTTGTGGCTGACAAGTCCGATGCGGGACAGGCAGACACGATTGCAGCGGTTGCAGGGGAAAATTGGTTGGTTGGGGTTGGGTGTTGGGTTTTTCCTCCTTTGCCTTTTGTCAGTGAGGTGGGCTCTGCGGTCTTCTTCAAAGGAGGTTGCTGCCATAGGGACATAGGGATTACTTAAAGTGGTATGTGAGTGGAAAGAAAAAGGTTGAGGACCACTGGATTAACCCATCATTTCTCTCGATCCTTTCCCTCCCCATCCAAACAATTCCAATTTATTTAATTTCCAGATTCTTTCCCTAGAGTCTAATTCTCTAACTTTATGAAAAGAAATTTCACTTGTGTCCCAGATGTTGTTTTAAAAAAAAAGGTTTATTTATATTTTGTCATACTGAACAATTTGCTACCATCCACATGGACTAAGTTTTGGTTACATTGAAGACTAGTTATATTGAGAGCACAGTATCTGTTAATCCAGCAGACTGGAGTTTTTTATATTACCGGGATCCACAATCCAAAAGGATTGTTTGAGGAAATGGGGCAGAGTACTCTGTGCCATTATTTCTTTATCAGACTCCATTGGAAAGTTTCTGACACTAATACGATTACAAGCACAAATCCCAAGCATGGGATTCAACACCATAACTTCCTAAATAAGTAATGGACATTCTACAACCAGGGCAACATCTTGTAAGGTTGTTATATTATTTTGTTTGAATAAAGACAATGTAGGCAATAAACCCCAGGCTAGCTGGCGAACCCTACAGTCTGCAAAATCACACACTTCCAGATCACAAATGCACTCTGTTTGCCTGAGGTGATTTTACCTGCATGTACTTTACAGTCTATAATGTGTGAATGCCCTTTGAGATCATTCATAAATCGGCATGCATTGGATCCCTTGTCAAACAGGGACTGTTTGATCTGATTGATCTGGGCTGTTCCAAAGAAAAACTTTCAGTTAATTCCTCACACTTTGTCAACTCTTACTAACCCATCTGATTCATTTAGTTCAGAAGCTGTTCTTCTTTAATACTCTAAGATTCAAGCCCTGTCACTTAAAAAGAAATAAAATAAATTTGATTTAAGTTCACATATCAAGACACTTTGCAGTTGTGCTGTTTGTTTGCCTTGTGTTTCTTTAATAATTGCCAGATCACTTACAAATTTCGTGTTTTCATACAGAGAACAAATTAGATCACGTTTAATTAGGATGCCTACAGAGCACATCAGTCAGCGTTGGTCAGATAAGTTTAATTTGCCAATACCTTTCTATTATATCGATTTTCATTTTTTATTATGAATGTATCAGTATGAGAACTGCCAGTGGTGGAGACCTGCGATCCGAGAGTTATTTCCGTCTTGGAACTCCATTTCTACGTATATTCTTCCAATATACAATTTACAGGCAAGGTTAATATTTGTGGCAGAAAATGAAACTAAATGTACACCAGATCAATCAAAAGGGTAAGGGCAAAAGAGTGGCCAATGTTTTATTTTAAAGTTTCCTTCATGAAATATAGGTGTCATCAGAAAGGGCACATTGATTGCTCAACTCTGGTTGACCGACAGAAGATGGCGGTGATCTACTCTGTGAACTGCAGGGAAAAATTGGTGAAAGTACTTTCTTGGTGCAAACCGTATATGCTGGTGTATTGGACAACTCTGTATTGGATGACCCTCACCACAAATTTTCCACCTAAAATGAAGGTTTTCTGATATACCCTTTGTACAGAATGACTCCCCAAATCTGGCACTTACCACTGACCAGCAGAGTGATGGTGTCACAGTATTTTAATATCAAATTGCCCTGTGAAGGTTTAAATTTTATTAGCGTATTTTAAAATAAACTACCGTCGGCTCCTGTAACAGGCCTTTTAAAGCCTGCACAGAGATGATGGCAGTCGGACTGGGTGGAGGGATTCTGCGGGGGAACGCTGAGACTTTGTTGGACATGCGCATGTTTGTGCCGCTGAGCTAGCCATGCCCCTCAATGCGCGAGCATTAGTTTCGTTGTCACCATTTGCATGGAGGTGAGTGCGAAGTTGCCAGTCCGAGGAAGGTGCGCAGAGGGCCTGACTGGGATAGTTGTGTGAAGGTGAATCGGGATGCCAGCATGTGGAAGTTGGTAGAATGCTCCTAGGGCCCGACCGGGACACTGTGTGAAAGTGAATTGGGGTGCCAGCGAGAAGAAGGTGGTCGAGCTCCGAGGACCTGAGTCAGAGCCGGTGGGATGGGGATAGGGTATAAAGGGGGAGAGGAAAGACTTTGGTGTCAAGGTTCAAATTTTAGAGCTGGCAGAAAATAAATGATGCTATTTTGAGACAACATTTTTAAATTTTGAGGATTGTCTTCTACGCTGCTGGAAGAGAGCAGCAACAATGAAAGGATGGCAAAATATTAATGAGAACAGGATAGATTGTGACTTGAAGGGGGAAGAGGGAGGTGATGGAATTCCTTCTTTGAGGTCTGAGAAATGTTAATGGAATCTTCCTTCTCTGAAATTTATGCTTTTACTGACTCTGTTGAGAGTTGACAGCAATCAGAGCTTATTCTTTGACAGTGGCAGATCAAGATGTGGCTGGAGAAAAAGGTAGAGAGAAAGGGGATTTCACAGTCTTAAACCTTGAGCTCAAGGAGCATCCAAATGGATGTGATAAGATGCGAATGCACTATGAATGTATCTCCTCGTGCACAAAAGTGCTGGAGAAAAGCATCCAAACAAAATATAAGACAGTCAATGTTTCGAGCCTTTTTGTCTGAAATATTCAGAACAGTCCTCCCTGTTCCTTTCTTGGTGTTTCAGCAGTCTCCATTCAAAAAGCAGAAAATTATTTTTAAAAAAATGTAGACAGGTCCTTCTGGCCCACAATTATATCCAATTGACCTATAACCCCCATACATTTTGAAGGGCGGGAGGAAACTGAAACACCCGAGGAAACTCAGGGAGAACGTACAAACTCCTTACAGACAGCGCTGGATTTGATGCCGTGTCTGGTCCCGATTGCTGGCGCTGTAAAGGCGTTGCGCTGTTTTGCCAACCGTGCCGTATACAGTAAAATTCCAACAACTGGCAGCCTTAAGCAAATGGCAAAAATATTGCAGAAAATAAATGCAGAAGTTTAAAATTGGTGCTCCTAGCGGTTAGTTTGCCAATCGTGCAACATGCAATCTCAAGCAACCGAAAAATGTGCCTATCCGGCATCTACTAATCCCTCAAAGGTTCCCAGGGATTTTACTGTATTTTCAATTTGCAGAACAGATTAAAAAGTGGGAACAGTAGACTCTTGCTCATCATGTTTAAGGAGTTGTGACAGGTACTCATACAGAAGGCCACTTACCTCATCAGGTCTTTGCGATGTAACGACCCCCACACTCCTGCTTCAATCCGCAGGGTTCCTGTGTTTTTTTTTCTCTTGTAGGTGTGTGTCCATTTCCTTTTGGAAAATTAGCTTTGAATCTGTTTTCACTGGCCTTTCAGCTCGCTCCTTCCAGATTCTAACAACTGCCACATAACAAAAAAAAATCTCCCCTTTGTATCAGCTCAGATTGTTTGGCATTTAACTGCAATCTTAGTTCTCAGGTTACCAATTCCTACCAGTGAAAACACTTTCTCCCTGTCAATCAAAGTTCATTATGCTTAAATATTTAAACCATTGCATTATGTAATTCTAATACTTTCCTTTTCTTGTAGATTTGCAGGAAGAAAGAAAATACATGGAACTGCTTGGCAAATGATACATCCAGAGTATAATGTAAAAGTCTCCAGAGTATTGTGAAGGATTATCTTGGGAAGAAACATATTATTCTGTTCACATGCTTTATTTCCAGATTAGTTTAAATGTTCTGCATCTGTGAATACGTGAAAATCCATTTGGTGCAAATGATCTCATATCTTGATCTTTCCAAGCTGTAGAATTTATTCATGTGAAATTACCTACTGCAATCTCTTCCTGTGTGTTCTACTCTGAAAAGGATGCAGTGTCGAAGAAGAAGGGTTTATCTAATGTGCCATGTTGGCTCTTTGAAAGAGTTATCCCAATTGGTTCAAGAAGGTGGGCTGGTTCCAGTTACACTGAATAAATTGAGTAGCAGAAGCCATATTGTACGTTCCATCATCCAAATATTTTGTGTAAGATTTGAATTAAAAAAAAAATGAACATTTACTGCCTTGCTGTCTATTCACGGTGTGCGATCCACAAGTTTAATGAGGCTGATGTGTCAAAGAGTAACTCAATCTTTGAAATGTGTCCTTCATCAAAATTCAAGGCAATCGCAATGTTTCCCATCAGGAAAGACTGAAGATAGAGACCCAATGAGCGGTATCTGAAAGCAGATGTGAATCCTGATGATGGTATTTCCAAGGTTATGAGCGCAAGAAGATCTTCAAAGGCATCTAGAGCAGGTTCGCCAAGTGTGTGGAGGATACAAGGGTCCTTGTTTACGGTTCATCCCCAGCAGCAGCGAGACAGAGGACTCTCTGTTCCCAGGGATGCACAGTCAGACATCCAGAAATGCTGGAAGACCATCAACTTGGTGAACGATGCCTTTTTGGTGGCCTAAAACCTGTTGGTCTTTCAGCACATGTTGGTGAGGGAATATTGATGACTGGCACATTCCAGGCTGCAGGACTATATGCTGAAGGACACACCGCGGCTTGGGGCAGCCAATGCGACGGGCCCTGTGGGGAAGAACCATTACCAGGCATTGAGGGGGTAAGACTGAGGGGAAGCCCCTCAAACAACAGAGGGGAGAGAAATGACAAGATGCCACATTTGTGGTAATGGTGTAAATGGAATCAAATGTAACAATGCTCAGTGATGGGAATGTATGGATATGAAGGTAAGGGTGGAAACAGACACTGAGTGCATTTCTTTAGTAAATAATTGATTGAGAATAAAGTCTACTTTCGGTTAAAACAAATGTTGACAATCGCCTTGGTGCTATCTGGGCCAAAAACAAACTGCCGGAGGAACTCGGCATAACAGATGGCATCTGTGGAGGGAAATGGACAGTGGATGTTTTTGGTGGAGATGCTTCACTTGGTCGTTTTCAGGCCAGATGAAGGTTCTCGACCCAAAACCTTGACTGTTCATTTCCCTTCACAGATGCCACCACCTGCTGGGTTCCTTCAGCAATTTGTATTGTGCTCGGGATCCCAGTATCCACAACCTTTGTGTTTTCTATTGTTACGTCACAGACCAGCAGCAATAGAAATTCACCAAATTTTATTATTATTATTAATAATATAACACCTTATCTAACTTATCTGAACTTATCCCCCAACTATGCACGAATATACTTAATTGTGTGTGTGTGTGTGTGTGTGTGTGTGTGTGTGTGTGTGTGTGTGTGTGTGTGTGTGTGTGTGTGTGTGATACCCAAACCATTTCAGCCAGAGTCAGTCTTAGAAATTCCAGTGTTGGCACAAAGACTCCTAAACTGAGCAAAGAAGTGATTGCGAATGAGGTGGGAGAGACACATTGCTGCAAACTCAAAGAACCTTCCAGAGTGAAGGTCTCTTCAGACGTGTGGTAGTCACAACTCCCCTTTTCCTTTTCTAGGGGAACTGAAATGAGTGACTTTCACAATACTTCCAGAACCCAGATGGGGGTCAGTCCAAAGTGACCTTTCTTTTGTTCACGGTGTGGTATCTCATTTCCCCTTCAACACGACCCTTTGTCTGGTCCACGGTGGGGATCAAAATTTCACCTGACAAGGAGAAACAAACAAATTGTCCATTGCCACGTGGAGCCACTCCAGAGCAGCCTCTTCAGATGCCGCTGGTCAAAAGTGCTGCTTCTTTAAAATGACTGCTGGTCACAAAGAATGCTCTTCATTTGTTTCTCACATGACTCTTCTCACATGTGCCTGGATAAAAGCAACACATTTCTTCTTCCCTTCATAAGTGGGTACACGCTATCCTAGTTGCTGCCAAACAGTTGTGAATGGTTGTGGCTTATACTAGCCCTCATTTTGTTAACCCTTAATGTGACAGTCCCACTAAAATGAAATACCTTGTAATACTATTAATAGAGCTACTTCATTTGGATACGTACATAAGAAATAGGAGCAGGAGCTTGCTATTTGACCCATCAAACCTGCACCACCATTCAATGAGACCATGGCTGATCTGATGATGGGCTCACCTCCACCTACCTGCCTTTTCCCCAATGCCTTAATTCTCCTTCTATCTAAAAATCTATCCAATCTTGTCTTAAATATATTTACTGAGGTTGCTTCTACTGCTTCTATGGGCGGCGAATTCCATAGATTCGCCATCCTCTGAGAAATGCATCTCTGTCCTCAATCGACCACCCTGAATCTTGAGGCTATGTCTCCAAGTTATAATCTCTCCCAACAATATAAACAACTTACCTACCTCTATCTTATCTATGCCTTTCATAATTTTGTATGTCTCCATAAGATCCCCTCTCATTCTTCTAAATTTCAGCAAGTACTGTCCCAGACGACTCAATCTCTCCTCATAGGCTAACCTCTTCATCTTTGGAATCAACCTGGTGAACCTCCTCTGCACTATCTCCAAAGCCTTCCCTCAATAGCAACAATAGCTTCACCTATCAGTTGAAGATTTTGGAAAAGTCTTTGGACTCTCTTGTTTTCTGCTGGACTGAAAGAGTTGGGGTTCACTTGGGTGAGAAATATTCCAGATGTGCCAGTTTGGGAGAAATCCCTTTATCAGAGAGTTAGCTCAGCCCTGAAATTCAGTGGTTTATTATGCTGCAATTAATCCAATCCCAATTCCATGCAGGTTTATACCATTGGATGCAATTGGAAACAGTGGTTTGGGGGCCTATGGGATTTAGTTTTCCACCTCATGCATTCCTGAAAAGCTCTCTCTAAGTACTGTACTTGTGCCCCTTTCATTGCTGGGTATCCCAAAACCAAGTATACAATCTGTGTAAGCACGCAAAGCTTTGTTTTGTGTCTTATCCAGGCAAGTCATCTCATACTTAAATAGAGCACATACAGCAAAATAAAAGTGCAGTGTCACAGGAAGTCAGGAAGTGCACTGTGCAGGATATGGGTCGCTGGGCTGCAGGTGCCAACACCTTCAGATGATTTTAGAAAATCAGGACCAAAGGTTCAGAAGATAGAACATTACATATGAGCCCATGATATGTCATTGTCATTGGCCCATTTCCTTTGGGAGTTATGAAACCAGGCACATAATGAGTCAATTAGGTATGATTAAAACAGTGATTTTCAAACATTTTCTTTCCACCCACATACCACCTTAAGCAATCCTTACTAATCACTGAGCACATGGCATAGGGAATACTTAAAGTGGAATGGGTGGGGGGGGGGGGGTGAAATTTAAAAACCACTGCTCTCAACCTATCCTATCCATTTATCTATCCTTTTTTTGTGAACATTGCAATAGCGCCTGCCACAACCATCTCCTCCGGCAGCCTGTTCTAATCAGACACAACCCTCTAAGTAAAAATATTATCCTACAGGTTCCCGTTAAATCTCTCCTCCCTCACCTTAAACATATGTCATCTGGTTACTTTTCTTTTTAAAATATCTTTGAGTTTAATGCATACTGATCCAATATATAGGCTTAACTATAAGAAAAGACAGATAATTTGTACTTCTCAAATGTACCTTAATCATACATATTTAAATTGTGTGTTCTATTCTTAATCAAACCCATTTTGTAAAGTTAAAAAAAAAAACAAAAAAGGAAAAAAAAACCCTGTTAATCGAACAAGGTTAACTTGCATATCTAATAAACATTGGAAATTAACGATGACATTCGGAAACCAGACAACGCTTCTCAGGAGTGTCCAAACACCTTAATTCTTTAAATTATGGTAATACTCCATGAATGGGTGCCACATCTTTTAAAAATTCATCTTTACATCTTATTTTTTTTCTAAATTTAGGAAGGACGTGACCTTCTGTAACCATTGAGTGTGAGTAGGAACAGGGTCTTTCTTTCCATTTCATCAAAATTGCTCATCTAGCTATTAAAGAGGTAGAAGTTAAAATTCATTTCTAAGTTGAAGTCAATATTTCCTCTTCTTGAAAAAAAAAACAAATGAAGTAATTAATAGGCATGGTTCTAATTTGACCTTAAAAATGACTGAGAAAGTTTGAAAAAAAAATTCCCCAAATTTTTAAAACTAGGACAAGTCCAAAACATGAAGCTTCAAAAATTTTACACTTATCACGGAATGGATCAATATTAGAATAAAAGCAAGATTGTCTAACTTTTGAAATATGTACTCTATGCCCCACTTTGAATTGCAACAGCATTGTGCACATCTGATTCATTAATCAGATTTAGAACAATATCCCAGTCCTAATTTGGAAGCAAGTCATCCAATCACTCTTGATCTTAATTAGCGAAGCTACTCTCAAGTCCACCAAATTACAATACATAATTGAAATTGAGCCTCATTGAGAAAACTGAAAATCAAAAAAATAAATCAAGCATGTTTGTTTCAGAAATCCGTGGAAAATCAGAAAGCTTTGACTGAACCAAATATCTGACTTGTAAATATCTGAAAAAAAATTACTAGTTATGTCTGACCTCAGCTAAATTTTAAATTTTACCAACAGTTGTTCAAAAGAAGTGAGATTATCTCAAATGAAAAAAATCTATGAATTGCAAAAAAAAATTCTAAATTAGGGATTGTCCGCCAATTTAGAAAAAGTAAAAGGTAAAAAGGAGCGAAGGACTGCCAACATAGATGAATTTTTAAATGGATTCAGTTCCATTTCTACCCAAGAAAGGCGGTCAACTAATTTATCAAAATGCAACAAAAAGAGAAAATTGCATATATTGACCGTCTAATAATAGAATCTGAAATGCAACTCACCTGATTTTTCCCATGAATGTAAAAATAACTCTAACTCCTCAATAATTGTTGTTCAATAGGGTAGGTAGAGAAAAGGTCAAATGTCATCTGGTTACTGATTCCCCTACTCTGGGCAAATGACTCTGTGGCTTCATCTGATCTATTCCTCTCATGAAAAATCTCTGAGATTTCTCCTCATCCTCCTGTGCTCCAAGGAATAAAGTCCTAACATGCTCAATCTCTCCCTAAAACACAGGCCCCCTAAGTCCTGGCAACATCCTTGTAAATCTTCTCTGAACCCTCTCCAGTTTGACAACCAATTTAATCAAAGGGCTAAAGGTACAGAGGAATATGAGGAATACATTTTGTAAGTGGGTTCAGATTCTGACAGGAGATGGAGCGAAAGCAGGGAAGGTTTTAAGAATAACACAGGTTCAAACCTGTGTGCAACCAATGGTTGAAATCTGAAAGGTTGGCTGACCATTTCAACCCATGGACACTGTCTGAGCTATAGAGTTCCTCCAGCAATTTTTTTTTTGTGTGCTCAAGAGACTCTTAATTTTGGTGTCATCAGTGGATTTGTTGGCAGCAATCAAGAGGTTTGGGGATAAAATTCCATTCCAGATCTGAAAGTAGAAGGACCTTGTTTGACACTGCAGAGCAATACTGAGGCAGGAATAGGTCACCTCAGTTGAGGACAAGATGTCATTCGTGACTTTGATAAGAGTCACTTTGGTAGAGTAGTGGGACCAGAAGCTGGCTGAAGAGGGTCAGGCACAGTTCTGGGAAAGATATTGACAATGGAACTTACAAGGTGATGGAACATTTGAGGAATTTGGATGGATTAGGGAGAATTCAGATGGAGTAATTGTTTCCAAGCCCTGAGGGATTTTCAAATCAAACACTGATGACACTAAATTGGAAAGAAAGCGGGAATGCTGTCCAAGAATGTCTCTGGGTCATTCAGTGATCAAACATATATTTTGGTACGCGGTAAAATGGCGGTCAGTCAACTTTTTATGTCTGACCTCAGCTATGGCACGTGCTCACAATTACTGCACATGCTCCAAAAACTACTCAAGGTTTTAAATTATTTTAGATATACAGCACAGTAACAGGCCATTCCAGCCCACGAGCCCAGGCCACCCAATTTACACTCAATTAACCTACATTTTGAATGCTGGGAGGAAGCCAGAGCACCCAGGGAAAACCCATGCTGGCATGGGGAGAATGTATAAACTCCTTACAGACAGCACAGGTTTCGAACTCCAATCCCCATCACTGGTGCTGTAATGGCATTTCGCTAACCGTTACACCAACCGTGCTGCCCCAAAGGAGGAATAGCTAGTGGTTTACAATAATGAAGTCACAAAACAAAATGGCATTAATAATATCAGTGAACCATAGAACAGTACAGCACAGAAATGTCAAGACCATTCCTAGCTATTATTCTGCCTAGTCCCATTGACTGACTCCCAGGCCATAGTCCTCCATACCCCTTCTATCCATGTAGCTATCCACATCTTTCCTATATTACGAGCTTCCATTTTAGTAAAATGGGATTATCACTGTAAGGGATAGTATAGACAGGAGGGTCTAAATGGTCACAGTTACCATGTAACATTTCACGCTAGCACAACATAAATGACAGCCCAGTGATAATTCAATACTTTGGAAGGCTTGTTCCAGAATTTGATACATTTGCAAAGACACTGTGATTTTGCAAGGGAGAATCATTCTGATGACTGAAGAGAAAGGAGCCTTTTGAAGCAGTTCTGGTGGCCGGCCATTTTTGTGGAATTCAGAGCAAAGCATGCTTAGTGAATGACTGGGCCTTTTTGGTGGATTGACTTATGCCAGGAGGGTCTTTTTGTGAAGCAAAGCGCTAAATTTTGATTGTGACTAACAGTGGAGGTCACTTCGAGAAACTGCTTAATTTTAAGTGCGACTCGCATTGAAGTTACTTGGAGGGACCAAGTGCCAGGGTCTTGGATGCTTTATGGAGGCCGCCCAGTTTGGGACTTGCCTACAAAAGGAGACCAAGAGTATTATGACCACAGCTCGTGGGGATGGACATTTCTTCAAAGGCAACACAAGAAGAATTTGCGAGTCTGTAACTGTAATGGTTTGGGTATATCTCACACACACACACACACACACACACACACACACACACACACCCCTGCGCAGAGCTGGAGATAGATGTAGTGTTGATAGTTTAAGAAGTAGCTTAAGAGTAAGAAATAAAATTATTGCTGCTTGTTACACGTGGTTCATAACACCTAAATATTGAAATGTTAGCACATGATTCAGGAAGGGAAATTAGGATTGACTTGAGTGAGTGGGTGAGTGTCCGGGACACAATGAGCACAATAAGAAATGGAAGCAACTGAGATCAAGGCAGGGGGTGAGGAGCACCTGTGAAAGTTTGGCCTGTTGACCTGGAGAGGGAAGGCAAGAGACAGCAGAGCTACATACTTAACGTTTGTGATAATGAAGTCCGTTACCTCAGTGCACATTGTTGGAGGAAATGGGGTTTGAGTAGCTTGAGAAGATGTTCTGCTAATATTACACAAAAGGAAAATAGAATCGTACCCAGTAGTAAATGAGTCATTGAGGCCACGCTTCGCATAGTTTATCAGATTAGAAAGGCACAAAGCGAAATGCTTAAACATTGTTTTTGTATGTTGATTTAAAGATAGGTCTGATTTCAATGTGTGCATGGTTTTTGGTAGCCTACGTGATTAAATAGGGACGATGGCCCATTTAGATCTTGACTTAGCTTTAAGACATCCTTATGTTTAAGACTTGGATTTACACAGGACTTATCTCTCCAAAAATTCTGCAAAACAAGTCTTGGAAAATGATTGATGGTGAAATGCAGCAATTATTGCTTTAAGATGCATTGAATAAGCACAATATTTATCTACTGGACTAAAATACACAAAAATATTCATTGATTATTGTAGTTTATCATCCACTAACAACATTGGGAGAGTTTGAATGCATGCAATTGCTGACAATGTGATCTTGTTATAAGCAATAACAACTAGACTACTGTAATTTTTCTGAAACGCTGATCTCTTCATATAGTACAAGTAGCCAGTGAGTTATTTAAACTGTAATTTCAGTACGCTGAAGCAAAGATTTATCTCATATTTTCACAGTTGACCCCTTGAGTTTATGCCAACTCTCAGAACATTCCCTTCCCTGCACTTATTTCCCTACAATCTCTTCTCTCATGTATGGTTATTAACAATATCTTCATCGATTTTCCTATCAGCTGCACTTAATATGATAGGAGAGGACATTGCCATTCACACACAATACACAGATGCACTGACATTCTTGCTGCAGCCATACAGGGGCGTGAGATACTCCAACAACAGTATAAATTAAATGATCTCACGTAAATATTTAACTTAATATAGAACCCTGGCCAGAAAGTATCAGAGTTGCTATTTTGAGATTATTTTTTAGCCTTGAATGGTTGTAGGATATTTGTTAGGCCCAAATAAGCCCCTTCTTATTGTGTAACAGAATGTAGAATTTTCTTGGCCTTATTTATTGTACTCATGAACTCTGTGAATCACAAAGTTTTACAGCATGCAAACAGGCCATTCAGCCCACTCATCCATGCTGGTCAAGTTGGCCACCTGAGCTGATCTCATTGGCCTGCTTGGCTCAAAGCCTTCTAAACTTTTCCAATCCATGTACCTGTCTAAATATCTTTTAAAAGTCATGTTTGTATCCATTGCTGCAATTTCCTTTGATGACTCGTTCTAAAAACTCACTTCCCTCTGTGTGGATAAAGTTGCCCTCAGGTTCCTTTTGAATCTTTCACCTCTCGTCCTAAACCAGTGGGTCTCAACCTTTTTCTTTCCACTCACATACCACCTGAAGTAATTCCTTACTAACCACAGAGCTGCTATGGCATCCTAAACTATGCACTCTAGAATTAGACTCCTACCATGTGAAAAAGACTTGTGACCATTCTAGTACTTGGAAATGTTGGTTCTCTGTGACATTTGCTATTAAAATATCATCTATGTCGCATTGACAATGCTGAATTCCCTTTTCCATATTGTTCTTGAAGATCAGTACTATTTTAAGTGACAATTCCATGCCATAGTGAATGATGTATTTGTAAAGCCTGAAATGGATGCTTATTTTTGTAGCTTGTTTCCTTCACCCTCATTCATGAGTCAAGTATAATGGTGAAAATCTTAGTCCTTGTCAATTCAGTACGTAGATCCTATAGTGTTTTGTTTATTGACCATTGCCTAAGTAAGCATTACTTTATAATCTGCTTTTGGAACCACAATAATGGATTTCACCCACTTTGTGGCTTGAACTGAAGCACTGCATTAAGGGCTTAGAACTTCCCAGCATTTTCTGTTCTTGGACTTGCAGAATCTTTGGGTTGTTAACACTTCACCTTGATTCTAATTTTCCATTAGAACGTTAGAACACTATAGCCCAGAAACAGGCTTTTCAGCCCATATAGTCAGATACAGCAAAAATTCCAAGAATCTTCTCTCCTATTGCTTGGAAATCCTGATAATATGGCGGTTTCCTGTGTTCATTTTAAACTCACTGGGTCCACGTTTCCAGTACTCCTTTTAAATTCCAAAGATTTTGTTTCTCTCTAGACCAATGGTTTTCGAACTGCTCCCCTAAATCTCATTCTACTTTAAGAAATTCCTATGCCATAGGTGCTCTGTGATTAGTAAGGGATTGCTTAAGGTGGTACGTGAGTGGAAAGAAAAAGTTTGAAAACCACTGTTTTAATCGTACCTCATTGACTCGTTAAGTGCACGGTTTCATAACTCCAAAGGAAATGGGTCAGTGACAATTTTTCTCAAGCAAAATATTTCAGTAAATTGGCTCTAGAGCAGTGATTCTCATCTTCTCTTCCCACTCACATACCACCTTAAGCAATCCCTTACCAATTACAGAGCACCGATGGCATCAGGATTGCTTAAGGTGGAATGTGAGTCTAGTCGGGGGTGGGGGGGGGGAGCAGTTTGAAAAACATTGTTCTAAATTTACCACTTTAGTTAAAAACAAATTCATCTCACTACCATGTGACATCTCAAAAGAGAATTTGGCTGGGTTTGACACTTTTGCATTCTTAGCCACTTAAGTTTCCAAAGTAGGCAGTGATGCAACCAGCCATGATATTTTCCACACTACACTTGAAGAGGTCCAATGACATGCCAAATCTCCTCAGAGTTCTGACCAAATAGAGGCACTGGTGCACCTTCTGCAGTTTCCTCAATGTGCTGGCTCCAGGAAAAATCCTCCAATGTGGGGACCCCCAGCAATCCTCTTCACCGCTGGCCTGCTGATAAAGACGTACATGTGGTCCCTTGGCTTTGCCTTGCTAAAATCCACAACAACATCCTTGGTCCTGCTGATGTTGAGAGCAAGATTCATGGTCCAATGTTCAAGGTTCTTTTTTATTGTCATGTAATAATACATAAAAATGTAGTAGACGTAATATACTTTAACTTTTGTCTGTTGTGAGGCAAACAGAGTTGCCATGAGCATTGCCTGGTGCCCTTAACAATAAGAGAAAGAGAAGCAAAAGAAAGCCCCCTTAGAGACATTGCCCGTGGATTCGCCTCCAGTGGTCCCGCACCCTCTGAGGCTTCAGGGGCTCGAGCTCCAGATCCAAACCTCTGATATGATCAGGAAGCCTTCAGTGCCCAAGACCCTTCAGGGACCCTTCTTGCCATGAGCACCCTCTTGAATCCTGGTTCCATTACCTGGTTCCCACTAGCCAGTTTCCAGCACCCTGCAGCCTGACGTGGGTCCTTCAACCATGCCGCCAACCACTCACAGCTTGTGTGGGTCCATTGAGCTCCTCGCTGGTCTGCTGCCATGGTCACCTTCCCTGTAGGGTTGTCTCCTGTGCTGCCAGATTGTTGATCAGGCAGAACACAAGCAGATTCTCCATTTCCAGCCTACATCCTGACTCATCATTACCTGTTGTTCAGCAAACATTAATGGTGTCATCAGCAAATTTATAGATGATTGTATTGGCACCAAACTTGGCAACTCAATCATGAAGAGTTGATACAAGGTCAGAGCTCTTACCTTTGCTGCTACTGTGTGTCTATACGCCACATTATACACTGATGTTACACAAACGTAAGGCTCCTGACCTGTAGTTACCTGGCTTATCCCTGCTGTTATTCATAAATAAAGGAACATTATCTCTTCAGTTACCTTCCACATCCTGGAGGAAGGATGTCAATAAGGTAGAGTGGATGCAAAGAAGATTTACTGAAATGTTGCCTGGATTGCAGTATCTAGAATACAGTGAGAAATTGAGTCGACTGGGTCTTTATTCATTGGAGCGTAGAAGGTTGAGGGGGATTTGATGGAGGTGCATAAAATTATGAGGGGGGGATAGATAGAGTAGATGTGAATAGGCTCTTCCCCTTGAGAGTAGGAGAGATTGGAGCAAGGGGTCATAAGTTAAGGGTTAGGGGGAAAAACTTTACAAGTAACATAAGAGGAAGCTTCTTCACTCAGAGAGTTGTGGCTGAGTGAAATGACCTTCTAGAAGAGGTGGTTGCAGCAGGGTCAATTTTGTAATTTAAGAGGAGGTTGGATGAGTACATGGATGTGAGGGGGTTTGAGGGTTATAGGCAGGGAGCAGGTAGGTGGGACTATTGGACTAAATCGGTGCAGACTAGAAGGGCCAATATGGCCTGTTTCCGTACTGTAATTGTTATATGGTTATATGTTATACATCCTAAAGATGTATGGGTTAACACGTAAATAGGCTGCTATAAATTGCTTCTAGTCTGTGATTGAGTGGTTGAATCTGCAGCGAGGTGATGGGAATTCGGGGAGTCTTAAAAATGCGCATTCACTTTGGCAGCACATAGACTAAAATCACAACGACACAGAGAAGGTTATGATGGCCCCTGCACAAGGTTGACACGCAAATTCGTGAAGCGTTCCACAGTTTAAAAAAGATGATTATTGTAGGATGGGTGCAGATGAGTGTTTACTTGTGGCAACAGAATCAAAGGGGTGAGCGATTCCGACTGATCATAGGAGCTAATGTAGGGTCTGCATTGGCATCTTGAAGCATTCTTGCTTTAAGTTAGTAAAAATACACAGAAATGCTGAAAGGCTTAGGCCTGAAATGTTGGTAATATATCTTTACCTCCTATGGACGTTGCAAGGCCGGCTGAGTTCCTCCAGCATTTATGGGTAGTTTTAATACAATCACAGAATCTGCAGACTTTTGCGTTTCACTGCCTTAAATTTGTGGGCTAATTTGTCACACAAGTCCATATCGCCCATATTACTCCCCCCTCACCATTAACCTACACCCTGGTACGTTTTTGAAGGGGAGGAGGAAACCGGAGCCTCCAGAGAAAACCCATGCAGACACGGGGAGAACGTACAAACTCCTTACAGGTAGTGTGGGATATGAACCCAGGCCCGGTCCCGATTGCTGGCACTGTAAAGGGGTTGCGCTAATCGCTAGGCTAACCGTGCCATCCCTTTAAGAGTTGGAAGACTTGATTGACATTTCCAAACATTTCCATTCTCCTCTACCTGAGCCTAAATTCAAGTCCCAGCAACTCCAGCCTGAAGGTTAAAATGACCTTCATCCCATCAACATGCCTGTCATGGTTCAGTCACATTTCCCTCTGATCCCTCCTCATTGCCAGTGCAGTGTCTGTGTACTTTGTGTCGTGCTGGCACAATAAGGAGTAGGGAAGGCTAACTCCAATGAGGTTTTCCTCTTTGCCAAATGCTTATGGCATGGTCTTGTCATAACCAACACCTTGTTTCACCAGAGCTCTCCTGGGAACACCCCTGGATCCTGTTGGATTATGTCACTGTGTGAGAGAGAGCACAAGGTTCAACACATCACTTGTTCCGTGACAGAGTGTGGACAGATCGTCAGATGTTATAAACAGTTATCCCCAATGCACCTACTTTCAAAACAACATCAGTGGTGGGCACTAAGAAAATCAAACTCTTGAGGACTCCACACAGACAGAACCTCTGAGACAGATAGTCTGCCAAATCATGGCACAAGGAGCCACAGAGTGTCTGCAGAGTGTAGAACATGCAGAGTGATATGCTGGAGACATGACAAGCTGCTTGGTTTATCTCAGGTTCTTAAATTGCACACATGTAAGATCACGTTTATATAAATCTACTGCAATTCTGACTTGGACCTCTATTCCCATTCCTTCATTGTAACAGGAGCTCTCGCCCCAAAATACCGTCGGCAACTTCACCACCAGCCCTACAGTAGTTCAAGAAGATAGCTCACCATCACCTGCTTGAGGAACCTAGTGATGAGACAATAACTGCATGTCTTGACACCCACCTTTCATGTATGGATAATAAACAAAGGCCAGATGGTCCTTCAAACCTGCCTCACACTCAAGACTGAAGATATAATCCAACCCGAAACTCTTCACCCTCTATAACCCCTCTTTTATGGAGCAAAAAGTATGTGTGCTGAAGAGAAAAATGTTCGGGATAACTCCCACACATGAAACTACTGAGTTTCTTTATCACATTTTGTGAATTGCACTCGACCCCAGTGCCTGCAGATTTTCTTGTGTAACTCCTTTTGGCTGGTCCACTGCAAAGTGTCTTCGAGGGACGCTGACCCTGAATTTCAAGTCATCTCTTCAAAGAGAATCTCTCTCACTACTGTCCCTCTGTTATCCCTGCTGCTCTTGACGATAAACCTACGTGACCGGCTGAGTTTTTCCAGCACATTTGTGCATTGTATTTGACCCCAGCATTTGCAGATTTTCTTGTGTAACTTATCACCATTCACCACAGGCCACTGAAATCAGGCCAGTATGTCAAGCTGTCTAGATACCTGTCAAATAACTACTTTGTGATGGAACCTCTGCTCTGATCCAGCTCCCTCCTAAAGGCACACAAAAAGTAATCCCTCAAAACTGGTACAAATCTTCAGCAACAAAAGAAGCAACTTGGCACTTTTGCAAAGTTTTCCCATTGGATTTTTTTGGTGCCAGATATCAGGTGGGCATCTTGAAAAGAGTCGAATGACCTACTCCTGCTCCTATCTTCTATGTTTCTATGTTTAAGTCAGAATGCCCACTTTGTAAGGGCAGGTTTGGTATGAAATCTGAAATCCTGGCAAATTTCTACAGAGGTGTGGTACATCATGGCCTGATATGGAAACACCAATACCCCTGAGCGTAAAGCTGTGATTGTAGGAAAAAACACACAGTAAATGCTGGAGGAACCCAGCCGTTCTCTCAGCCTCCATAGGAAGTAAAGATATATTACCAACGTTTTGGGCCCGAGCCCTTCAATTGGAATTTCAGGGGAGATCTTAAGAAAGGTTGAGAAAACAATTGTGTACTGAGACCCCCAAACTGTGACACCAGAGTAATTCAGTTGTTCTTCCTCAGGTCAGGCATCTACAGGCCTCAAGGTTCTGGGGGCAGGGAAAGGTACAAAGTGAAATTCCCATTGGGCATAACATGAGTTAAACCTATTTATACCCAGATACCTTTCACCTCTTGGAGCTCTCTATGTGTAATCAGATGGGCAAAACAGAAATGACTTGCTTTTCGACTGAAGGGATTTCCTGGGGTAAATTCTGCACATATTCCTTGAAAGGTGGCCTGCACAATTTTGAGACCTCACAAAAACGTAATGCTGGAGAGTATGGTTGTAAGGTCATGAAGGAGCAGCCAGGTTTCCAAATCATTTACTTTTTAACCCTAAGTTAGCCTTCATATCAAGAGGGTTTGAGCATGGGAACAAGGATACCTTACTGCAGATGTACAGGGCCTGGGTGAGACCCCACCTGGAGTATAGTGTGCAGTTTTGGTCACCTGATCTAAGGAAGGATGTTCTTGCAATGGAGGGAGTGCAGAGGCGATTCACCAGGCTGATACCTGGAATGGCAGGAATGACTTATGAGGAAAGATTGCGCAAATTGGGATTGTACTTGCTGGAGTTTAGAAGATTGAGAGGGGATCTCATAGAGACAAATAAAATTCTGGCAGGACTGGACAGAATGGATGCAGATGGGATGTTTCCAAGGATGGGAAAATCCAGAACCCGGGGCCATGGTGCATTTATTTTCCTCGATTGTTTTGCCAGTTGCTTGAATTACAGATACCGGGGTTTTACTGTATTATGAAAAGCCTGATCATCTGGGCATCATTATGGGATCTTCTTGTGTGTGTGTGTGTGTGTGTGTGTGTGTGTGTGTGTGTGTGTGTGTGTGTGTGTGTGTGTGTGTGTGTGTGTGTGTGTGTGTGTGTGTGTGTGTGTGTGTGTGTGTGTGTGTGTGTGTGTGTGTGTGTGTGTGTCTGTGTCTGTGTCTGTGTCTGTGTCTGTTTAGCACTTTCTCTACTGGACTTAATAAATTAAAATCCCGATGAAAACTGCTGGCTCCAAACATTGACCATTCTTTGTCTCCCGGAGATGCTGCTTATTCCACTAACTTCCTTCGGCAAATTGTGTTTAACACTTGGTGACTTTCTTCTGCACTCTTTCTAGTGCCTCCACATCTGACCAGTCACTTGGTAATGTTAGGTCTGCTTTGTTCATGAATGAGTGAGACAAACACCAGACTGAGTCGAAATCAGGGTTCTTTGTTCTTTATTACCGGATTGTAACACTTGCGACTAACAATGTTAGTCGGAGAATGCATTCTGCCGTTATCAGCAAAATGGTGATTTTTTTATACCCTTGGATACGTGCTTAGAACATCATCATATCATTACTTGTCCAATGACTAAAACTGTTGCTATCCTTTCCCTGCTAGCTTCCTGCCTCTCAATCCATCAATGTCTCTCTTATCTTGTAAGTACAAGGATGCATTCACATCTTGTTACAGCCCTGCACAGGGTAACTCCTTACACATTCCCATCTCATGATGTTTTACCTTACAGTAATCAGAAATAGACACAGTACTCCAAGTGCGGCCCAATCAATGTTTTGTACAGCAGCAATATAGTGTCAACACTCGGATATTCAATGCCTCGCCTTTAGAAGGCAAGGATGCCAAACGGCTTCTTCACTAGCCTGCCCACTTGTGTTGCCATTTTTGGGGAATGGCGAGTTTGCAGTCAAGGACCCTCTGTACCCCAACACTCCAAAGTAACCAGCCATTTACTGTGGACATCAGGTCAGTATTTGACATCCCAAAATGTTACAGTTTTGTCTGAATTTAATTTCCTCTCCCACTGCTCTGACTAATCGACATCTCTCTATATCCTGAGATAACCTTCTTCATTATCTGTATCATTATCAAACCTATATGATTATCTACATTCTCCTCCAAGGCATTTATGTATAAAGCAAATAAGACAAACAATAAAGGACTCAGCACCGGTACCTATTGTATCCCACTGGTTGCAGACTTCCAGTCTGAAAACCAGTTCTTGACCATTACTTTCTGCCTTTTATCCAATTTTTACATTTTTTAAAATGATACAGCACTGCAGAAGGCCCTTCAGGCTCATGAAGACCCGTGCCATCCAATGAACCTACCAACTCTATAAATTTTGGAGGGCTGGGTTGGGGAAACTAAAGGACCTGGAGAAAACCCACACAGGTCAAGGGAAGAATGTACAAGCTCCTCAGAGACAGCACCAGATCCGAACCCAGTCCTGGTGCTGTAATAGCAACGTGCTAACCGCCACGTGAACTGTGGTGCCATCTTTTGATCCAGTTTGCTAACACACCTTGGATTCATGCAGTTTAGCCTTCTGACCAGACTACTACATGGGACCTTGTCAAAAACCTTGCTAGAGTCCATGCACACCACGTCTATTTTGCTTGCCTTCATCAGTTTCCTCAGTTATCCTCTCAAGAACCTCAATCAGATTTGTCAGGCTGGATTTCCCCTGCACAAAAACCATGCTGACTTTTGACTTTGGCATAAACCAAGAAGAGAAATGAAAAGTATGACCTGATTGTATATATATATATATATATATATATATGGCCCATTCAGAGCCAGCTCTTCAGCCCTTGACGTCCTGCTTTGCGGAAACTGCCAAAATGTTTGGCCTGGAAGTCAGCCTGAAGAAAACTGAAGTCCTCCATCAGCCAGCTCCCCACCATGACTACCAGCCCCCCCACATCTCCATCGGGCACACAAAACTCAAAACGGTCAACCAGTTTACCTATCTCGGCTGCACCATTTCATCAGATGCAAGGATCGACAATGAGATAGACAACAGACTCGCCAAGGCAAATAGCGCCTTTGGAAGACTACACAAAAGAGTCTGGAAAAACAACCAACTGAAAAACCTCACAAAGATAAGCGTATACAGAGCCGTTGTCATACCCACACTCCTGTTCGGCTCTTTCATCCCTAACGTCGAAGTACTTGAGATGGCAGAGGTCGACAGCATCGAGTCCACGCTGCTGAAGATCCAGCTGCGCTGGGTGGGTCACGTCTCCAGAATGGAGGACCATCGCCTTCCCAAGATCGTGTTATATGGCGAGCTCTCCCCTGGCCACCGTGACAGAGGTGCACCAAAGAAAAGGTACAAGGACTGCCTAAAGAAATCTCTTGATGCCTGCCACATTGACCACTGCCAGTGGGCTGATATCGCCTCAAACCGTGCATCTTGGCGCCTCACAGTTTGGCGGGCAGAAGACCGCAGAGCCCACCTCACTGACAAAAGGCAAAGGACAAAAACCCAACACCCAACCCCAACCAACCAATTTTTCCCTGCAGCCGCTGCAACCGTGTCTGCCTGTCCCGCATCGGACTTGTCAGCCACAAACGAGCCTGCAGCTGACGTGGACTTTTACCCCCTCCATAAATCTTCGTCCGCGAAGCCAAGCCAAAGAAAAAAAAAAGAAAGAAAAAAAAAAATATATATATATGTATAAATGACTTGTCCTTTTGCTTTCAGTTCAAATTAATTGATATTTCTTGTTACAAAGCGAACAGTATGGTGCACTAGACAATTTCCAGCATTATATTGGCGAGACACCAATGACCACTAGATGGTGATGCAATCTACATATTAACACACTCTTTTGTTATATTTGCTCTGTTCTGAAGTCCTGACAATCTGCAGTTTAATGGTCAGTTGTACTAAACATTACCTACTTCTGAACCGGTGCTTAAAAGGGCCATGATTTGCAGAAAGATTTGAAAGTTTTGAGTGCAGTTGACTGATGTTTTTAACCATCTTTGCTCCCCATCCTCTATCGCCCAGTATCTCGCACTCCGGTGTTACTGATGTTTCTGCATATGCATGTGTAGTATAGATCCGTGGATGATAATTGTTCCATAAATGCTTTCACCCCTTTATGGATTGTGATAACTACTCTCTGGTGGCAATGCTTAGTGAAGGAAATGTTAGTCCCTTTTTCAAAGCTAAGATTGTTGGCTGACAGTCTTGTTTTACATTAGGATTATATGACTTTATTATCTGTCTACCTCCCTCCCTTATTCACCTATTATCTCATGCCTTTGGGTTCGTCCTCCTCCCCCCCACCTAGACCGATGCAGTCGAAAATCAGTGCCACCTCGCCCCACCCCCCTCGGTGGCCCTAATGCCCCTTGTTCTGATGCCAACTCTGCACCCATGTGACCAATTAACCTGCTAACCCCGTGCATCTTTGGAACATGGGAGAAAACCAGAGCAGCCGGAGGAAACCCACGCAGGTCACGGGGAGGACATACAAACTTCTTACGGACAGCGCCGGAATTCGAACCCACCTTGGCATTGTGCTAACCGGTACACTCTCTGTGCATACTATTGGTAGTTTTTTTTTTAACCAGTAACTTCGGCTGCAGCAAGGAAGAATTTCAGTCCATGTGTACAATGTATGCAATAATAAACTCATTAGTATAATCATTACCAAAGCTGTTTTGTTTATCATTTATATTCGTGACTATTTAAAGTCGATCCAAGCATTCCAAGCGTGAATTAGGGAAGTACTGAGACATTGTCCTCTGGACCTAGAGAGTGAAAAATAGCAGCCTCACAGCAAGAATGACTCTCTGTCTCTCTCTCTCTGATTGAGCTATCCACTGCTGACAAACATGGCAAGAGTTTGCGTGGATCTGTGGATGTTGCAACAATTTCCATGCCTGTCAATCAAGGGTAATTGTCATGGTTTGCCCCAGTTTATTCACCAGTAACAGGAAAGTCACTCAGCTCCTGGAATGAGTGAAATCAGACTGGCTCAGCTGGGTTTGAATTCTGTGGGATAGGGAGTGCAGAGATGAGATTTGATTGCAGCGTTGAGAGCCTGGAGATGCTGAGCGAGAATGGCTGGCTTCCTTTGCTGGAGAAGACAATGACTCTGGGAGTGAAAGCACAACGCTGGAGGAACTCAGCAGCTTAAATGGTTTTGTAGCAAAGATAAAGATACATAACCAACGTTTTGGGCTTGAGCCCTTCATCAAGGTATGAGAAAATGTCGGCAGGCGCCTGAACAATTCAAGCCCAAAACGTTGGTTATGCACCCATAAATCAGAGGAGCCACACTTGATTTTGCTTCTGGGCGCTATCCAACCGCAAGGCATTAAAATCGACTTCTCCAGTTTCTGCTCGCCTACTCCCCATTCTCCTTCCTTTCCTTTTTTTTGTCTTCTTTCCTCAACACTCCATCCCTTCTCTCTCCATTTACTGAGCCATCCCTTCTCCCCCTGCTTGCTGGTGTGCCCTCCCTCCCTTATTCACCTATTACTTCATGCCTTTGGATCCGTGCCCCCTCCCCCCCCCATCATTTTGTTCAGGCACCTGCCGACAATTTTTCCCACGTTGATGAAGGGTTCAAGCACGAAACGTTGGTTATGTATCTTCATCTTTGCGACCTAAAGATGTCTGTTTGACTTGATGAGTTTCTCCAGAGTTGTGCTTTTACTTCAACCCCGGTGTCGGCAGACTCTCGTGTTTTACTGATGACTAATGGGATTCAAGTTATGTTGATTGGTAGAAGATGAAAAGTTGGTAGAAGCAGAGGGTGGTCTGGAACTCAAAGCATGCAGCATTCGAGGCAGAAATCTTCAGCACCTGGATGCACATTTGAAGAAGCTGATACTGACAAAACTATGAATGATGAACTTGGAAATGGGGTCAACCTAAAGTCCATTTATATCCAGCATGGATACAACAGACTGAATGGCCTCCAAAAGTGCTTTAAGATTTCAGTGATCCTATATTTCGGGGAATCTCTGCAATGATAGAATACCGTTATTGAGGTTGCTGAGATTGTAGCTTCTATGATTTATTAGTTTATTACTGAAGTGCAGTTCCTGGGACATGTAACTGGTGAGCTCTAAAACACAGTAGAAGTATATTTTTGAGAGAGAATTGTCTGAAAAGCAACTGTTCATTTACAGAGCAATCCTGTGGTCTTTTGTAAAGGGTTGACAGAGAAAAATGAAGGGCAGACGCATAGTTAATAGTTTGCAGGAAGAAACAATTGCAGTTGTAAAGGGGAGGAGTCCTAAAGAACCCTTTCCTAACCCCTCAGACCTCTCCCCATTCACCCTTCATCTATTCCTTTGAACTCCTTTCTTCCTAACCCATAGCCCTCTGACCTTCTTACCTCTCCCCAACATTCCTCTGATTGCCCAACCCTCCACCTCCCCCTCTGATCCTCCTTAGCCTCCATCTCCCCCCCTGACCCCCCCAAACCCTTCATCTCCCTCTCTGACCACACCTCCACCTCACCGCTCTGCATTCCGCATCCCCCCAGATTTCCCAACCTTCCATCTCCCACCGAACACCCCCACCCTCCTTTCCCCCACCACCTTTCACCCTACTGACCCCATTCTACCCTCTGCATGGTCTTTACTATCCCCTCCAACCTTCCCTTCTCAGAGACTGTCCTCAGTAGAGGCCTCACTGACCCCCTTTGCCCAAACCTCAAAGAGTTCTGCGCACACCACAATGCCGAACTCTTCTTCTATCATCTTCATCTCTGTGCCTACTTCTTCCACCTAGATTCACCACCTCTTACCAAAGACTTCTCCCATGTTAAGCCTTCTTCCTCCTCTTGGACACCTCGTTCTAGCTTTTGGATCATTAATGATCTTTATATTTCCAACAGCCGGTGGAACACTAATTGTCTTGACTTCACCACTCCCCTCAGTTAATCTCATCCTCTAGGAATGCTCTGATCTCCATTCTCTCTACACCCATCCTTACCCCAGCCTCAAACCCGCAGACAAGGGTGTTGCGGTGGTGGTTGGGCATACTGTCCTCTACTTTGTCAAGGCCAGACAACAGCTCTCAGACACCTCCTCTTATTTACCCCTTGAGCAGGATTCCCCCAAAGGACATCAAGCCACTGCCTCGCACACCATCTCTGACCTAATCACTTTTGGTCATCTCCCTCTAACTTCATTGTTTTCCAATCCCACACTGACCGGTTCTATCTCCTACCCATTTGACCCACTAGACTCATTCTTCCGACGTGCTCCTGCCCCTTGATACCAGCTTGGTTTCACTTTACCTCAGCTCCATTTGTCTCCTCCAGTCTAGTCTCTCCCTACCTACTTCCTCACTACCTCACATGGCCTCCCTAATCTCTATACACTTCCAGCCCCATTCTGAAAGTCTCAAAGTTCTTTTCTTTATCAACCACAGGCCCAACAAGACCTCTCCACCACCACTTTCCTCCGCCTGGCTGAACGTGTTCTCACCCTCAGTCCCACTTTCTCCAAGTCAAAGGGGCAACCATGGGTATCCTCATGGGTCTCAGCTTTGCTATCTCTTTTTTAGCTGTGTGGATCAATCCATGTTACAAGCCTACACAGGCAAGGCTCCTTATTCTCTTCCTCCACTACAATGATGACTACATTGGTGTTGCCTCATGCATCCATGAGGAGCTCGTCAACTTTATCCACTTCTTTGGGTATAAATTGGGTGGCATGGACTCATGGGCCAAAATGGCCTGTATTGGGCTCCATGTCTAAATCAGTGGTTCTCAACCTTTTTCTTTCCACTCACATATGACTTTAAGTAATCCCTATGAGAACCATTGCTCTAGACCCAATTGTTACTGAAATATTTTGCTTGAGATAAATTGTCATTGGCCCATTTCCTTTGGAGTTATGAAACCATGCACATAACGAATCAATTAGGTACAATTAAAACAGTGGTTTTCAAACTTTTTCTTTCTACCCACATACCATCTTAAGCAATCCTTTACTAATCACAGAGCACCTATGGCATAGGGAATACTTAAAGTGGTACGTGAGTGGAAAGAAAAAGGTTGAGAACCACTGGTCTAAATTAAAAAAAAATTAAAAGATTAAAAAAATAGACGCAACAAGGACTCCCCTTGTCGTTACGTACCACCCATCAGCCACTACATCCATTAGTTCCCTCTCCTGTCTCTCTTTTTTTTCTCTCTCTTTCCCATCCATCTGTCTCCTTTCATCTATCGCCCCACCCCCTTCCCTCTTCATACCTTGAGGAAGGGCTAAGGCCCCAAACATGGGTAATATATCTTTACCTCCTATGAATGCTGCGAGACTGGCTGAGTTCCTCCAGCATTTCTGTGATTTGGTATTTTTAGGGCATAGTACATAGAACTTTACAGCCCAGTACAGGCCCTTCAGCCCATGATCTTGTGCTGACCTATGTAAGCCTACTCCACAGCAATTTAATTTTACCTCACACGACGAAACCTTTTATTTTATTTTTCATTTTCTCCCATTTTCTTTTCACTGGGTTTATCCACAAGAAGGCCATGTCCCTCTCGTGAATAATGAGGTCTTGGTATTGTTCAAAAAGGCAGGGATTCAGGCAAGGATATAATGATTGATATACTCTATGCTCTACAGTTATAAAAGGAATGAGGAGAGACTTGATATCGTCATGTGGCAGGCTAGGAGTGGACAGATCTAAGCAGCGGGAAAAATTCTTGTATGGGGCATCGCAAGTAAATATGGGATTGCTCTCAAAAATCACGGAGTTTTCCAAAATGGATCATGGTAAAGATGGAAGAAACTCATGATACAGAACTTTATTTTGTCTTTTCCTCCTGTTCCTGCCAACACTTGTTGTCTGTGTTCCCACATCTCTCTCCACTAGTCCTCTCTGGTTTATCTTGCTCTGCCCTTTTTATTTTTTTCTCTCTCTCTCTGTTTCTGTCTGTCTGTCTCTCTCCCTCTCCTCACATTCTCTCTCTTTCTCTCTCCCCTCCTCTCTCTCTCTCCTCTCCCTCCTTCTCTCTTTGTTTCATATCTATCAATCAATGGGTAGTACAGTTAGCATAGGGTTAGTGCATCGATATTACAATGCTAGTGACCTGGGTTCCAGTCCGGCGCTGTCTGCAATAAGTTTGTATGTTCTCCCCATGTCTGCATGGGTTTCCTCTGGATGCTCTGGTTTCCTCCCACCCTTTAAAAATGTACAGGGATTGTAGGTTAATTGGCATATTTTGTGGGGGCTGGGGGGATGGGGGGCGGCGGAAGTGCCTGTTACCATGCTGCATGTCTAATAAAAATATGCCTCTGTTCCCAAATCAACTCCTCACGCTGTTGTTCTTCATCCCTTCCTGGTTCACCAATCTTCAGCAGACCCCTGTCTCACCCCTCCCACCCTCTCCTCATACTGGCTATTGCGCCTCCATGAGCAGTCTTGATGAAGGGTTTTGAGCTGGGAGGCTGACAATACCTTCTTCCCCTACAGATGCCGCTCAACACACACAAGTCCCTCGAGCAGTTTGGTTCTTTGCTCAGATTCCAGCGTCTGAAGTCTCTATGATTGACCAAATTCCACAAACTATTTTAATGGACCCATCATCCTGCTTTATTTAAATGATAAAAATGAAATATCAAATGTGGGATTTTATTGGTACATTGCCAATAAAAATGCTCTGCTCGTGATGAGGAACTGTTTATGCTCCAACCTTGTGACCTCAGTGAGGTGCTTGAAAGATGTAAATTTGGAGCAATATGTGGACTAACTATTTGTTTTATTATGTTTGCCTTAGCAAACATTTAATAGCTACACGCTTAAAGGAGAAATGGGCTTCGACTGCATGGTGGTGCGTTTGTAACAAACATGATCAAATATATTCTTCAGCAAACAATGAGAAGCAAGAGGGACTCAGTAGAAATGTCAGCTTCCGTGGGCCAGAGTGGTCAGTCAAGGTTGGGGGTCAGGAGCCGTTATCAAGACTGGTTGCTCAAGATTCAAGCGATTGCAGTTTTTTTGTTTCTCAAATATATTCAAGACGTCAGTCTTGAGTAAAACAAATCCCATTTCTGGACCTTTGTTTGAATAGGGGAATAATTTGATGCTAAAACGTTGCATGTTGTATTTTCAATCCAACCTCAACCCAAAATTAAAAATATTGTAAATCCTGTTATCCAGAATTCAAACATGAAGCAAAAAAAAAAATTGTGGAATATAAATTGGTAAAAATACAGAAGTTTAAAATTGGCGCGCCTCGCCGTTAGTTTTCCAATCACACAACAAGAAAACTCAAGCAACCAGAAAATTCTCTTATCCGGCATCTATCAATTCCCATTTGGTGCCGGATATCAGGGATTTTACTGCATTCAGCACGCTGCTTTCCACCTATCGTTATAGATTATTTGAAGGGTCTGTTGTTCTGACGTAAGTGCTTTGCTGAGACAGCTAGGAAATGCAATTGCTTAGCTCACTGGACCTGGTGTTGCCACAGCAGACGTTCACATTGCCATCTTAACTCCCCATTCAGCCAGGGGATGGGAGAAGCTGGGCGAATGAAAGTCGTTTGCAGGGTGCCAGCGCCCCACCATTTCCACCTCAATGTTTTCTCATGGTTTGGTTTAAAAAAAATAGTGCTAAGGAAATTGAGCCTAGTCTCGATTCTTGAGTGGGGCCCATCTTCCGACTCCTCTTCAACCATAAAGCTGTGTTCATTGCTGGAGGACTGAGAGGCCAGGCTGGGAAAAAAGTTAGCTCATTATCAGTTAATACACAAAATTGCTGGAGAAACTCACTAGGTCCTGTAGCATCCATTGGAGGAAAAGATAAAAAGCCAATGTTTCGGGCCTGAACCCCTTGTCAAAGTGTCATCAAAAAGCAGGCAGGCGCCTGAATATAATATAATGCCTGAAATGTTAGTTATGTACCTTTGCTTTCTTGTGGGACCTACTGAGTTTCTCCAGCGCTTTTGTGAATTAACTATAATCGCAGTATCTGCAGTGTTTCATGTCTCACCTTGTATCCTGCAACCGCGAGATCTGTGCCCAAAACGGCGGCGCCTCTGATCGGCAGCAGCCATGAAAGGTTGCAGACTCCCGGGGAGTTGAGGCCTGGAGCAGAGCACCAGAAAACAGGGAGACCATCCCCTGTCTGAGAAGGAGAAGCAGAAGAGATGACCCACATGTCGGTGACCATGGCGGTGGACCAGTGAAGGGGGCTCTGGGGCTGAAAGACCCATGAATGGGGTGGGCTGCTGGCGACTGGAGGCTAGGAACCCACGGAGACTGCGGGCTGCTGGAGACTGCTGTCGGGAGACTCACGCGGGGCTGTGGACTGCTGGGGACTGGCTTAAAATTGGCTGAAGGGGCACCAGGTATCAGAAATGGGTGAGAGGGGGTGCCGAATGGTTCCTGACTGTGTCAGAGGTTCGGATCTGGAGGTCGGGCTGTTGATGGTTTGGCCTGGACTCTGTGAGGCTGTGGGAGCTGTGGCAAAGCTGAAGGCGAATCCATGGATGCTCGGGGACTCTAGGGGGACTCTCTCTTGCTTCTCTCTTTGACTGTAAGAGGCGCTTCAGGCAATTTCTGCCAATGGCGAATCTGTCTGCCTTACAGCAGGCAAAAGAAATTTCATGTAATATGACCCCCTTTTTTTTATGACGACAATAAATTGAATCTTGAATCTTATTATCTGACTGTACACCAGACAAAACAGCGTTTCTGTGAACCACAGAGCACACACATTTATATGGACACACACAATACCTAGTACATAATAATTACATATATAAATATAAAAAGGGTGGCACAGTTGGTGTAGCGGTTAGCGCAACGCCTTTTGCACCAGCAACCAGGACCGGACCTGGGTTTGAATCCCGTGTTGTCCGTAAGGAGTTTGCACATTCTCCCCATGTCTTCATGGGTTTTCCCACCCTTCAAAATGTAGTGGGGAGTGTATGTTAATGGGGTGTAAATTGGGTGGCATAGACTTAAATTTAAAAGGTTTTGGGATGAATGACTTGGTAACTGTTTATCGATCGCACAGCATATGGAAGAAGCTATTTCCCAGCCTGGCAGCCCTGATTTGATGCTCCTGTCCCTCCTTCTTGATGGTTATGGGTCAAAGATACTGTGTTCTGGATGGAAAGGGTCGCAAATAATTATTTGAGCCCTAATTTAAGCCATGGTCCATATAAATGTCGTCAGTTCAGGAAAGGGAGACTGGCTAGTTTTGACGATCGTCTGTATTAGTGTGCAGATGCTCGGGTTGAATGCAATGCATAAATGTGCAGATCACACAGCCTTCATAGGAAGTAAAGGGCAAAAATTGTTTCGGGAAGGGTCCTGAATGTCTCCAGCATGTTTGTGAAGTGCACCGGGTAAAGCTACCAGCCTGAGGTGTGATGCGCTATCAGTAACTCAAAAGACTAGATTTATACAACCATAGGCTTTTATTTACAATAAACTTGAAGGCTATCCTATGCTGTGACCCAGGCTTTCGGGGGGGGGGGGTGGTTTGTGGAGTTGGAGCCTTTATACAGGGACAAGAGGGAGGAGCGATGGGTACAGTCACAGGATGGGGTGGAGCCAGATTAATGAGGGTACAGGAGTTCACCACATTCAGCCCTTGTTTTTTTATTTTGTCCAGCAGGGTGACGTGGACCACAAAGACTTACAAAGGACTAAGAGATTAAGTCTGTCTGGTGGCCTGGTCTTCCGTTATGACCGGCGGAGAGTCGATTGCTCTGCTGTAACTGGGGTCGTTGTTTCATCCTGGACCTCCGGTGCTGTGTCGACGTAACGGCTCAACCAGAGTGACTAGGCTGGGGGAGGGGCTGGGGTACCGTGGTATATAATGTGTATCCATGGGAGGGGAAGGTGCTGTTTTGTGGGTGTGCTCCTCGGGTGCCCCGCATGAGTAAGGTCCCGGATGGAGATAGTTTTCTTGTGCCAATCCAGGTAGGGCATGTACGCGTATTGAGGGTTTGCATGGAAGAGGGGGACCCTTTCAACCAGTGGGTTGGTTTTATGGCCCCCTCATGTGCTCCCGTAGCAGGACTGGCCCTGGGGACGTCAACCAGGATGGCAGGGTAGTGTTCGACAAGGACTTCCTGGCGAAGGAGAAAATTTGTCTGTGAAATGTAGCATTGGTGGCATTACATATCAGCGACCTGATTGTGTGGAGCACACTGGGAAGGACCTCCTGCCAGTGAGGGACTGGCAGCCCCTGGACTTAAGGGCAAGGAAGATGGCCTTCCACATGGTGGCATTCTCCCTCTCTACCTGGCCATTCCCTTTGGGAGTTATAATTAGTGGTCCTGGCCATCTCATCGCTCATGAACGAGGAACCTCAGTCGCTGTGGACATATGACGGGTTCCCGAATAGGAAAGTTGTGCAGTGCCCTAATGACTGTGGTGGTGGCCATGTCTGGGCAGGGGATGGCAAAGGGGAAATGATGACTGTGAGGAAATATACATTGCGGTTAGTGGAGGGGAGGTGGCCCTTGAAATCCATACTCAGGCGTTCGAAAGACTGAGTGGCTTTTACAAGGTGCACTCTATCTGGTTGATAGAAGTGTGGTTTGAACTCCGTGCAGACCTGGCAGTCCCTGGTCATGTCTCTGATAAAGTGGAAAAATCTCATGTCACCACAGTGGGAGAGGTCATTGTGGAGGGTTTCGAAGCAGACTGTTTAGGCATTGACACTCGGGATAGGGCATCTGGGGGCCTTTGAGCTTCCCTGACAGATACTGGATATCATAGTTATAGGTGGAGGGTTCAATCCTCGACCTAAAAATTTTATCGTTCTTTATTTTACCCCACTGTTTACTGTTAAACATGAATGCATGATCCATTGGACCGTGAGTAGGTAAAATGTCTGCCAGCCAGGTAATGCCTCCAGTTCTGCACCCCCTCAACTACTGTCTGAGCCTCCTTCTCTTTTTTTTTTAAACATTATTTAAGATTTTATAACATGAATAACATATAGGATTACATTTAAAAAAAATTAAGAATAAAATAATAAAATTACAACAGTATCAGTAATCTAAATAAACTATACCCTCCCCAATAATTATTACACATTAATAACCCAACTCAAATTAGTCCAACCCCACCTTTCCCCCCAAAATAAAGAGTGAAGAATTAATAAAGTTAATAATATGTGAGAAAAAAACCCACTTACAAAAAAAAACAAAAACATAACCGATTAAAATACTAACAAAAAGAAAAGTAATTAATACTAAGATATCAGACTTAAAAAAACATATTTAAATCAAACTTAAATGCATATATTTAACAAACGGAGTTAAGATGAAACATATATTTAACTCAAACAATATAAAAAATTAGTAAAGTTAGTAACATTATCTATCAAAAATTCTTAAACAATAATCAATTCTTAAAAAAAATTGTAGCATGAAAAAAAAGATGAAAAAAACTTTCTCTATAGAGATAAACCTTCATCAAATATCAACTAACTTCACATCTATCATCATATTAGTCACATAAACCACCATCTTAAAACAAAATTCAAACCTCATTAAGCATTGTACAATTCAATTTTAGTACTCTTCCACCATTTTTCCCTTTTACTCTTAAATAGTTATCCAATAAAAGCTCCAATACCACATTTAAATGTCCCCAATTATTACGTTAAAATTCAGATATCCAAATAATAAAAACACAACTACAACGAAATCTATATCTTCAACAAATGGAGCATAAACCACAAACAAAATTCAACCCTCATTAAGAATTGTACAATTCAATTTATAACTTTCACCAATATTCCCTTCGTTCTATAACTAAAATAGCAAAATAATATACACCAGAATTACCACTCCTTTCACCTTAAAGTTAAAGAAAAAATATAAAAAAAACTTATCCATCCCATTCACATTTAAATTTCAAATATTCCTTATCTACTGAATAAACTTTACAAAAAAAACCACATCAATTTTTAGTTTTTTAAACAATCAAATACTTTCTTATGCTTTTTTTTAATATTTAAACAAAAAAAACCCTTCACTCTTTAATCTAATAATACAAAAAAAAAGGATAAAAACCGGGTAGGAGGTTAAAAATACCCCCTCCCGTCTAAACCGCGCAATGCGGTAACTCCCCAAAGAAAATGGGTGTGAGATAACTCACACGTAGCAGATGACTTTCAGGAAAAAGTGCCTATCCAGTTCTCTCCCCCAACTCTCACTTCATCTTAAACTCTTCTTTGGCTTGGCTTCGCGGACGAAGATTTATAGAGGGGGTAAATGTCCACGTCAGCTGCAGGCTCGTTTGTGGCTGACAAGTCCGATGTGGGACAGGCAGACACGGTTGCAGCGGTTGCAGGGTAAAATTGGTTGGTTGGGGTTGGGTGTTGGGTTTTTCCTCCTTTGTCTTTTGTCAGTGAGGTGGGCTCTGCGGTCTTCTTCAAAGGAGGTTGCTGCCCGCCGAACTGTGAGGCGCCAAGATGCACGGTTTGAGGGGATTTCAGCCCACTGGCGGTGGTCAATGTGGCAGGCACCAAGAGATTTCTTTAGGCGATCTTGGGAAGGCGATGGTCCTCCATTCTGGAGACGTGACCCACCCAGCGCAGCTGGATCTTCAGCAACGTGGACTCGATGCTGTCGGCCTCTGCCATCTTGAGTACTTCGATGTTAGGGATGAAGGTGCTCCAATGAATGTTGAGGATGGAGCGGAGACAACGCTGTTGGAAGAGTTCTAGGAGCCATAGGTGATGCCGGTAGAGGACCCATGATTCGGAGCCGAACAGGAGTGTGGGTATGACAATGGCTCTGTATACGCTTATCTTTGTGAGGATTTTCAGTTGGTTGTTTTTCCAGACTCTTTTGTGTAGTCTTCCAAAAGCGCTATTTGCCTTGGCGAGTCTGTTGTCTATCTCGTTGTCGATCCTTGCATCTGATGAAATGGTGCAGCCGAGATAGGTAAACTGGTTGACCATTTTGAGTTTTGTGTGCCTGATGGAGATGTGGGGGTGCTGGTAGTCATGGTGGGGAGCTGGCTGATGGAGGACCTCCGTTTTCTTCAGGCTGACTTCCAGGCCAAACATTTTGGCAGTTTCCGCAAAACAGGGCGTCAAGCGCTGAAGAGCTGACTCTGAATGGGCAACTAAAGCAGCATCGTCTGCAAAGAGTAGTTCACGGACAAGTTTCTCTTGTGTCTTGGTGTGAGCTTGCAGGCGCCTCATATTGAAGAGATTGCCATCCGTGCGGTACCGGATGTAAACAGCGTCTTCATTGTTGAGGTCTTTCATGGCTTGGTTCAGCATCATGCTGAAGAAGATTGAAAAGAGGGTTGGTGCGAGAACACAGCCTTGCTTCACGCCATTGTTAATGGAGAAGGGTTCAGAGAGCTCATTGCTGTATCTGACCCGACCTTGTTGGTTTTCGTGCAGTTGGATAACCATGTTGAGGAACTTTGGGGGGCATCCGATGCGCTCTAGTATTTGCCAAAGCCTTTTCCTGCTCACGGTGTCGAAGGCTTTGGTGAAGTCAACAAAGGTGATGTAGAGTCCTTTGTTTTGTTCTCTGCACTTTTCTTGGAGTTGTCTGAGGGCAAAGACCATGTCAGTGGTTCCTCTGTTTGCGCGAAAGCCGCACTGTGATTCTGGGAGAATATTCTCGGCGACACTAGGTATTATTCTATTGAGGAGAATCCTAGCAAAGATTTTGCCTGCAATGGAGAGCAGCGTGATT
Organism: Narcine bancroftii; assembly: GCF_036971445.1. Taxonomy (NCBI): domain Eukaryota; kingdom Metazoa; phylum Chordata; class Chondrichthyes; order Torpediniformes; family Narcinidae; genus Narcine; species Narcine bancroftii. The sequence continues at coordinate 199,299,651 of NC_091475.1, forward strand.
CCCCTGTAGTTTGAGCAGTCTGATTTCTCGCCTTTGTTTTTGTACAGGGTGATGATGATGGCATCATGAAGGTCCTGAGGCACTTTTCCTTGGTCCCAACAAAGCTTGAAAAACTCATGCAGTTTGACATGCAGAGTTTTGCCGCCAGCCTTCCAGACCTCTGGGGGGGATTCCATCCATACCTGCTGCTTTGCCACTTTTCAGTTGTTCAATTGCCTTATATGTCGCATCCTGGGTGAGGACCTCATCCAACTCTAGCCTTAGGGGCTGTTGAGGGAGCTGGAGCAGGGCGGAATCTTGGACTGAGTGGTTGGCACTGAAAAGAGATTGGAAGTGTTCTGACCATCGGTTGAGGATGGAGATCTTGTCGCTGAGGAGGACTTTGCCGTCTGATCTGCGCAGTAGGCTTTGGACTTGGGGTGAGGGGCCGCACACAGCCTTTAGAGCCTCGTAGAAACCCTTGAAGTTGCCAATGTCCGCGCTGAGCTGGGTTCGCTTGCCGAGGCTAGTCCACCACTCATTTTGGATATCCTGGAGTTTGCGCTGAAGATGGCTGCATGCGCGACAGAAGGCTTGTTTCTTCTCTGGACAGGACAGCTTTGTAAGGTGAGCCTGGTGGGCAGCTCGCTTCTTTGCCAGCAGCTCCTGGATTTCCTGGCTGTTATCGTCGAACCAGTCCTTGTTTTTCCTGGAGGAGAAGCCCAGTACCTCTTCAGTGGATTGCAGAATGGTAGTCTTCAGCTGATCCCAGAGGGTTTCGGGGGATGAGTCCGTGAAGCGGATTGCATCATCGAGCTTTGCTTTGAGGTTTGTCTGGAAGTTTCCTCTCACTTCGTCTGACTGCAGGTTTCCAACATTGAACCTCCTTCTGGGGGCTTTACTGTTCCTGGGCTTTAGCTTGAAGTGAAGGTTGAGCTTGCAGCGAACCAGCCGATGGTCAGTGTGGCATTCCGCGCTGGGCATGACCCTGGTGTGGAGCACATCTAGTTTGTCTCTTTCTCGCACCAGGATGTAGTCCAGGAGGTGCCAGTGTTTGGATCGGGGATGCATCCAGGTAGTCTTCAAGCTGTCCCTCTGCTGAAAAAGGGTGTTTGTAATGACAAGCCGCTGTTCTGTGCAGAGCTCCAACAGGAGGCGCCCATTGTCGTTGCACTTGCCAACGCCATGCTTACCCAGGATTCCTGGCCAGGTTTCTGAGTCTTTGCCGATGCGAGCGTTGAAGTCGCCAAGGATGACCACCTTGTTGGCTGTAGGGGTGCGTTGAATGAGGTTGCGCAGGTCAGTGTAGAACTTATCCTTTTCTGCTGGTTCCGCCTGGAGGGTTGGAGCATAGACACTGATGAGGGTGATGCGACGCTTGTTTTGAAGGGGGAGTCGAATGGACATGATCCGGTCCGAGTGGCCTGTCGGGAGGTTTTCGAGTTTGGAGGCAATGGAGTTCTTGACCATGAAGTCTACACCAGATAGGCGTCGTTCATCCAAAGTCTTGCCAGACCAGTAGAGTGTGTAGCCCACGCCGCGTTCTTGGAGGCTGCCTACATCTGCCAGGCGGACTTCACTGAGAGCGGCTATGTCGATGTCAAGTCTAAGGAGTTCATGTGCAATGAGGGCAGACCGACGTTCAGGTCGGTGACTGTCAGCCTTGTCTAGCATGGTTCTGATGTTCCAGCATGCTAGCTTGAGTTTGTGAGCATCTTTTGCTGTGGAGGGGGAGGACGTGGAGGGGGAGGACGTGGAGGGGGAGGACATGGACCTGTCCTCGGGCCTGCGCAAAGGAGCTTTTAGGTGGAGTGCAGTGCGCGCAGTACTGGCCCCACCCTTTACACCCATGGTTCGTGTGCCGTGGCCAAGCAAGCTGGGACGTTGCAGCGAGGCCCTTGGGTCGTAGGTTTTATATCGGAGTGGCCTTCTCCTATGCAGGTTTCTTACCTTATCTTAAACTAACATCCTCATTATTTAATATCCCTTTTTTTAAAAAAAAACATTAGAAAAAAAAAGGACAACTCTTTTTTTAATCAGCTCCAACTGCCGAGTCACCATTACAACCATTCCTTCTTGGAGCACGGCTCTTTTCTTCCATCTCTTGTCTCCTTAGAGATCGCGGCGGACTATGTCTCTGTTGAAACTGAGTAATTGGCAGCTCTTGAGCAAATGCTATAGCTTCCTTTGGAGAATCAAAGAACTTTGGTTGGCAACCATCTTGGAAAACCTTCAAAACAGCTGGATATCTAAAGGTTGCCTTGTAACTTTTCTTCCACAACAACTCTTTAGCAGGATTGAATTCCCGTCGTTGGAACATAACTTCTTGACTCAAATTCGCATAGAAGAAAACTCGATTATTTTGAATCATCAAGGGTGATTTTCTCTGTGGTGCATTTCTAATAGCCACTCGTAAAATTATTTCTCTGTCGTAATAATTCAAGCAACGAACCAAAACAGGTCTTGAACTTTGACCTGAAATAGGTCTTCTACGCAAGGCTCTGTGAGCACGTTCCAGTATTATACCTTCCGGGAAATGTTCTTGACCCACCACCTGCGGAATCCATTCAGTAAAAAAAAATTTTCTTGGGTCTGGTCCCTCCATACCTTCCGGCAAACCAATAATCTTTATATTGTTCCGTCTGGATTGGTTTTCCAAATAATCAATCTTTTTCACCAAATTTTTATTTTGAGTTTGAAAGTCTTCGACCATTTTCGTCACATCAAAAACTTGATCCCATATTTCATCTATATCTTCTTCACACAAATTAAATTTATCTCTCACTTCAAGCTTAAAAGCTCCAAACTCAGCCATCTGTTGAGAATGTATTTTCACCAGAGTATTAAACCTAGTACCAAGTTCAGTCATAATCTTGGATAATCCCTGCATTGTATAAGATAATTTAGATTCAAGATTCACAAAAATCTTTTCAATTGGAAGAGATTTTGGCTCAACAAATTCCTGCTTCTTCTGCATAACCAAAGGATCTTCTGTTCCTTCCTTCATTCTGCTTGCCTTCCTTGTAGTATGACTGCGTGTGGAAACCCCAGCCACAGCCTCTCCAGCAATGACTGGAGGACGCTGGCCGGGGTTTTCCCCAGTCCATAATGTATTAAGTTCTCCCAGTACATCAAGTTGTATAGGTTCTTCTATCTCAAGAGATGCAGTTTGCAGCGCCACCTCTACAGTTGACAAATGCCTTTGAGTAACTCTTTGTTCTAAAGCTGTTTGGCACCCTCTTTAGGGGGCTCTACCGATGTAACATAGAGCTCTACATCCGAACACTGTACCTCTCTCCTGGGATCCATTTCACGCTGAGTCCCGGTGTCTTTCCCGTAGGTAGGCTCCAAAACTTGAACTTTTGGAAAATGTAGTTTTTTGATGATCTGTTGTCGTTTTTTTTTTGCTCTTTTCCACCAATTGTATCATCATAAGTTATATTAACAGCACTGAAATTATCTAAACTTTTAAAGAATTTTAACGGGCATTTCTAGACAAAACAATAAGATAGAGTCAGGAGAGGACTGGAAGGCACGTCTGATCCTTACGCTATCTTGCCACGCCCCATCTGAGCCTCCTTCTCGATCCAGGTGCGTCGGATTTCAGGCCCTGGAGGTACAGGATAAGAAGGTCACAGGCCAACCTGCCTGGTTCAGGTAGCGGCCAGGGTGAAATCATACACATCGCTCTCAACCTGAAATGGAGCAGATTCATCCAGGGCATACATTGCAGCTTTAGCGATGTCCTCTTTTATCCGACTGAAGGCTGCCTTGTTCTCTTTTGTCAGAGGGAAGGATGTGGACTTGATTAGGGGGCAGGTTTTGTCTGCATAATTAGCCACCCACTGGACGTAGTAGGAAAATAACCCAGGCACCTTTTCGGGGCCTTGAGGCTGTGGGGAAGGAGGAGTTCTAGCAGTGTGCACATGTGGTCAGGGTCAGGGCCAAAGATTCCATTCTCCACAACACAGACAATGATTGCCAGGTGGGTAGTGCGGAAAACACATTTATCCCTGCTGCAGGTGAGGTTTAGGCATTTGGCTGTTGTGAGGAACTTATGGAGGTTGGCATCATCATGTTGTCCAGGTAGGGGAAGGTGGCACCCAGGTCATTTTGGTCCACTATCCAGTTCATTACTCACTGGAAAACAGAGACGCCATTGGTAACACTGAAGAAGACCCTGAGGAAATGGTAGAGGCGACCATCTGCCTCTAAGGTGGTGTTCTTGCAGTCCTCTGGAGAGATAGGGAGCTTGTAGTAGGTGGATTTCAGGTCAGTCATGAAGAACATATGATAATGGGCACTTTGATTGACCATATCTACAATGCGAAGGAGAGGCCGGCCGCTGTTAATGGCTGCGGCAGCTGGCCAACAACATAGCTTTCTCTACCTGCGGGATTCAGTCAGCGGCTGACGCTTCCTTGTCAACACCGGGGCCCAGATCAGCGTCATTCCGGCCACAGCCAATGAGTCCCGGAACCGGCCTCGAGGACCTCCCGTCCGTGCAGCCAATTTGATGGAGATCCGGATGTATGGAGACAAGACCGTCCACTTCCAGATCGGCCAGCGGAAGTTCTCATGGAAGTTCACCACTTCGTCCCTTCCAACCGCCAAGCTATGCATAGCAGTCTAGCTATAATCAATCACCTGTGGTGGTATGCCATTAGGCAAACTGGACCCTCTTGTCATGCATGCGGTGGGGCAGCCGGCCAAAATGGCACCACCGGGGGTTTCCTCCCGACCTCAGCACCGGGCTCAGAAGCTTGTGCTTGGCGACACACATGATGTCCCGGTGACGTTGGGGCCCCCCAGCGCGGTTCTCAGCCAGGTCTGGGCTGGGAGTATAAGACCAGCCAGGCAGCCTGCAATAAATTAGTTTTGCTCACTGAATTCAACCCGTCTGGTTGCGATTCTTCAGTTAGCAGTGTAGCTGCCGCTACAATTGGTGACCCCGACAGGTTCAGACATCTTTGAATTCGACATGAATGACATTTCGATCAACGCTATAGCCATCAAGCTTCCTGACTTCTGGGTTCAGGAGACGGAGTCCTGGTTCAGCCATGCAGAGGCTCAGTTTCACATCTGCCAGATATCATCAGATTCAACCAAGTTTTACCATGTGGTTGCTGCCCTGGACCAGGCCACCACCAAACGAGTGCTGCAACTCGTTCAGCACCCACCCGCGGAAGATAAGTACAAGACCATCAAGCGGGTGCTCACCGGCTCCCTTGGCCTCTCCAGGCACCAGGGCCTGGAGGAATTCATTGCTCGATTCACTCGGTTGCTGTCTGCATGTGCCTGGCATATACCTCATTGACTTTCTCCCTATACTGGTCTTTGAATATGTTCATTGCCTCCCTGTATGTTGAGGCGTCCTTGATAATCAGGAACACTCGATGTCCAACCCAGGAGAATGGTAGGTGCAGCTTGTTTGCCTCCGTGCCCACGACACCAAGGGGCATTTGTAGAAAGATCTCAAAGCAGCGTAGCCAGAGTTCAAAGCAGACTAGGCTTCTGGCAATTGTGGGTCGATCTTCATCTTATCAGGCTTCAAGAGTTGGTCCATTGTTGGAAAAAAACGATGATTGTAAAGAAAATTGATACACTATCAATAACTCAAAAGACTAGATTTACAATAAACGAAGGTCATCCTGTTCTGTGACCCAGGCTCTCTGGGGAGGGGTTATAGCATTGGAGTCTTTATACAGGGTCAAGAGGGAGGAGCCATGGGTACAGCCACAGGACGGGGTGGAGTCAGATTAATGAGGGTACAGTAGTTCACCACAAGGAGGAAGAATTTAATCTCAACATCCTCTCAATCACCCCTCCACATGTCCCTTCCACCATCCAGACCCTATCATGGCAGATGGGCCTCAAAGTTTTCCCAATTTGATTGAGTCTGGAGCTGGTTCCAGTCTAATTTTTTTAAGCCTTCCACTTGCAGCCTTTGTGCTGGATCTGTTGAAGCTCGTCAATGTGCAGCGGCAGGGCTACAACTTTTAAACCAAGGTTGGAGAGCCGCCCTTGTCTGTTTCTGTACCATGCTGAGTATTGGTCTCGATCTTGACCTCAGAGGAACAAACCAACCCAATGTTTCCTCATTGTCCCCCTGTGTTTTCACAAATGCTGAGGAGATGCCAACTGCTACAAATTTGAGGGCAATTTTGTGATGTGAAGTCGTGTCCACAGGGAGCCGATTTGCAAATGTCTAAATTTATTTCACTTAGGTCCACTAACAGCTGCCAGAGCAAAAGGAAAGCGAGTTTGAACCCACTTCCCAGAGGTAAAAGGACAGCACTCCAAAACACTTCACCATCAAATCCCTATCACTTTGTAAGTGCACCATATAAAAATATTAATTGTTTTTTCTTCCACTGCACATATTTATTAATAACAGACGTCTTTACAGGACTCACAGCCCTATTGCAAAATATTGCATAAGTAGATTTATTGGGTGGAAATTCTCCTTTCCTTAATTGTGATCTCCATTTTTGACATAATTTGGAAGGTAACGTTTAATTTGCAACCCTGGATACTCCCTGTAGACTTATTTATATTATTAGACCACATGTGACATGTGGACAAGGCACTTCAGGCCATGTAAACAGAGCTGGTGGAAGTTAACCCTTGAGGCACTAGCCAGCCTGGTTTGCAGGGGAAGTGTCTGAGGTGAGTGGTTGCAAGTAATATTGTCTGGTGTTTTTTTAAAAACACGATTCATTTAGGAACAAACAGTAGGCAAAATTATCACTCACCAGGAACGTCACAATGTATGCAAGAGCACAAAACAATAAGGAACAGGATTAGGCCAGCCCACCATCTCAAGTCAGCCCACCATTTATTGTGATTATTGTGGATCTGTTCCAGGCCTTAGCTCCTCATCTGTGCTAGTCTCCTAGCATTCAATTTTCTCCTTCCACTTGACTATCTCCAATAATCCATTCTCCAACCCTTCAGGGTACAATGATCAACAAACTTGTGGACCACACCATGATTGATGGTGCTGTGGAGAGTGAGGAAGGTTCAAAATTCAAAGTTCAAAGTTTGGATTTATTGTCAGAGTATTTGCATGATGTTGCATACTACCCTGAGATTCTTTTTCCTGTGGGCTACGCAGAATTATTAATTACCAGTAAACTGTAAACTATACTCAAAAAGAAAGAAATATAAACAAAATTTTAAAATGTAAGCAAACGAACTGTGCAAATACAGAAATATAAATACTCAGTATTAAATAATGAGCAAAATGGGAGTCCTTAAATATGTCTCAGTCTGAGTGTTATTAGTGGTGGAGAGGTAGCACCTGCTCCTGAATGTGCTGGCATGAATCCTGTGATACCTGTACCTCCTTCCCGATGGCAGCAGCGAGAACAGAGGATGTCCTGGGCGATGTGAATCCTTGATGATCGCTCTCTAACAGCAGCATTCCATGGAGATTTTCTTGACGGTGGGGAGAGTTTTTCCCATGATGTACTAGACTATGTCCACTACCTTTTGCAGGGCTTTCCACTCAGAAGTATTGATGCCCCCATACCAAGCTACAATGCAGCTGGTCAGCAAATTTTCCTCTACACGTCAGTAAAAGTTTGCCAAGGCTTCCAATGTCATACCGGTCATCCGCACACTCCTGAGGAAGTAGTCACTGACCTGCTCTCTTCATGAGTCCAGGAAAGGTCCTCTGAGATAGTGACCACAGGGAATGATTTCCACAAGGCCCTGGATAGCATTGTAGATCAGAGAGACCTTGGGCTACAGTTACGTAGTTCCTTGAAAGTAACAATTCAGGCAGATAAAGTGGTGAAGAAGGTGCTTAGCTTGCTGGCCTTCATCGTGCAAGGGATTGGTTACAATATTGGGAACATGTGCTTCAGCTATACAAGGTATTGGTGAGACTACATCAACAGTATTGTGTCCGGTTCTGTTCACCCAACTATAGGAAGGACATCAGCAAATTGGAAGGACTGCAGAAAAGATTCATCAGGATGTTGCTGGGATTGGAGGGACTGAGTTATAGGGAGAGACTGGATAGGCTGAGTCTTTATCTCCTCAGAGCAAAGGAGGTTTAGGAGCGAGCATATAGAGGATATGGGGCATGGATAAAAACTTCTTCCAAGGGTAGGTGATTCTAGAACTGGAGCACATATGATGAGAGGGGGAAGGATTTAGGAATGACCTGAGAGGAAATCTTTCACTCAGAGGGTGAACCACATCTCGAATGAACTTCCAGAGGAAACTGTGA